>NC_051279.1:648433-675933 GCF_015220745.1 Sebastes umbrosus | reverse complement strand
CAGCAGAAGAAGAGAATCAGGCCACAGAAAAAGCCCTTTACATGTCTGGTGATCCTAAAAACACAGCTCTCTCTCTGCAGTGCTCTTTACGTTCTCTGATTCTCACATTGAGGATTTAAGTTGCTCATGGCACGAAGGGAGGAACTGATATGAAAATAGCTCAATATCTTCACCAAGCTACTGCCAGAAGTCCTTACATTAAATCCATAAGGGGGATAACAGGCAACCATTGTAATAGTTTTTGGATTCATAATTAGGTTCCCAACATGTTCCCTCATATTCATTATTCATTGATTTCATGATAATAATTATAATATGATGTGAGGATCATTATTTTTACAAAACAAAAATGACCGAATGTCTCACCCACATGTAGCATCGTGACCGTGGTGACATATTGCTCATTGCATCGTCGTCCTCTTCTCTCATTATTAATTTAAAATCTGAAATTACAGAGAGGCGGTCACTATAAATGAAATGACCCCCAGCAAATGTGCACGATGCGATATAAATTGCATCTCTGCATTATAGATCTCTTTACTACGTCTCAACCACATCAATGTTTAAAATGACTTGCAGCTGAGCAAATGAGGAACTTACTGTAGACATAGTCGCTGCCTTTGCATTAACACGGGAATTATTACAAAGGAAAAAGCTAAGGTAGCGTAGAAAATGATACACGAGCTCCTTCCCTTCTATCCTTGGGGGTGAATATTTCTAAGTAGAAAGACAAGTGTTGTATATCTGATCAAAGTCAAGGGGAGAGAGGCTTAATCCCTCCTCAAGTAGCATTAGATTGCTGATGCTGGGGATGTAAATGAGCTCAGCTAAAGCAGTCCTAATCCTCACCACCATCTTTTTTCTTTTACACTGCCACCGCTTTTAAAAGAGACAGCGAGCCTCCTTCCACTTTAAATCCAGAGTATGCTCTAATGATTTGCTAGGGAACACATTGCCCAGCATTCAGTGCCTCTTTTATGTCACTAAACCCTTGTTGGCACACTGTATACCTCAAATGCTGCCACGCATGCCAATGAAACGCTGCATGTGAATATATGGAAGCTATAAGGCATTATCCGGTTTAAAATGCTCGAGCTGCAAAGCGTTTTTTGAGCTCAGACAGCAGTTTGCGGTTTCATGAAAGCACCATGCATGGATGCTTTCTCTAAGAAACCTGTCGTAGTACTTCTGTGCAATAATGAATTGCTCCCCGAGCATCTACACCATTTTCCTGTGCAATTTAATTGGCTACAACGGTCGACACATTAATGAGTTATAAGGTTATAATCATTAAACGCGGTTGTGGAAATCCATCCCGTGCCTTTGAGGAAGCCCGGTGCTGAAATATCGGTGATTAATCCACAGAAACACAAACCGGAGAATGACCTGCAGCTTTTTTAGTTTGACCAGAACGTCTCTTTAAAGTTTTCTGCAGACGGCGGGAGGTTATCGTTGCCAATGTTCAATATTTTTCAGTCTACATACCACAGTATCTTTTGTACCTTTCACTCACACTTTTGCACTTTTGGCTTCTTGCTGCCACCACCTGAGTTGAATGATGTTCAACGATGATCAGAGAGCGAGTCTGTTATCATGGAAACCACTTCAGAGGAAATATAAAGCAGCTATTTTTTTATTTGTTCCAGCATCCCATTCTGGTGTGCAGAGATCTGAGGAGCAAAAAAAGGCTTTCATTTTTGTTTACGGATGGTGAGAGAGCCTTTTCATTGTCTCTTTTTTCCTCTGTGATGATGTCAGTGCTATCATTTGTCCACAGTGGCAACGCCGTGTCCTCGGTGCCTTCCAGTCACAACTAGAACATAAACCGTGCTGGATGGCAGGCTGCGGTTTCTGCTCGCTGTCTGCGTGCACCTAGAGGCCTAACTTAATTTACTCTTATCTACAGTACTGAGTCTCACTGCTGCATGTTGATGTTTGATTGATTTATATACCAAGCTTCATTGTACAACGCCCCGAGGCCCCGGCAGATGCCCATAGCAGATTCTTGGATAACTGTTCTAGTTGGATTCCTTTCACGTTTAACAATATGAAAATGTGCTTTTATACTGTAAGTACATACTGTATGTAATGTAACACATCCAGAGCACTGAAGGGTAGCTCAACCAAAGTGTTTAGAGTTGAAACACCTTGGGATGTTCATTCTTCTTTTCTTTTTTTAACCATATTGTTCTCCTGATTATTGTTAATTGAGCGTGTATAATAACATTTTGCTTCTATATAAGAGAGATGTTCTTCTTTCTCATAACATGGTACCTGTACAGCTCCAGCAGCCTGAGCAGCCTGGAGGAAGCCTTACCGAGCTGGATCGCTGTCTGACTCAGATGGATTCATTCATATAACAGTATCACTTTATGTCCTAAACCTGCTCTTTGTTTTCACCTAACTTCCATCATATCTAGTGGTGATCCAAATACAATGTTTACATCTAAGTTTACCTGTTTGGTGGATAGCATACATGCCACATGTTTCAAGTTCTAGGTTTTATTTTGGATGTTTATCGTTGCCGGTGAGCAACGCAAACACAAATTGGCAGATTTGGCCGAAGTGATGAAGTTTTGACGGAATGAGGCAAAGACATGACTCAGGAGATATATAGGAGTTTAAAAACACTTCATTACACGATACTTTAATGTATAAATGGTTGTCATTTGTAAATTATTCATTTACAGTGATTATGTTTGATGTCAGCAAATTGACAGTTGACTGTAGAATATCTTTATTAAGTAAACATGGTCAGTAGGTACTAATAATAATAATAATAAATTCAACTTATATAGCGCTTTTAAAGAACTCAAAGACGCTTTACACTATAAAACTATATACTGTATCTAGTGAGACAGGAGGTTTCCGCCGAATAGGTACCGTTCAGTTTCCACTTTTGTTCGTTAAAACTAATTCAGTCTCAAAACAAATCTTCATGAGACATGAAACATTAACCCTTGATGAAGGTAGGGTTTATTGCAGGGCTGAACAATAAGGATTACCTAATAGCCCGGGGCAAGTAAAATGCCATGTCGGGCTAGTAAATCTAGCAGCTGACTGAACCGATCGGGTAAATGGTAAAAAAGAATTGAACACTTGTTTATTTCCGGAGCTGATGATGGAAGTAGTTAAAGAGTGAGCCATGTCACTTCCTCATGAAAACAGATAACAGAATAACATGACAGTGAAGCTAAGTCGTTGTTTCTATTTGATAACACGCTAATAATTAACACAGTTTATATAGAGGCATTTACTTTGGGCAGGTAGATTTATGACCCACTTGCCCGACCCTGCAGGTGAAAAAGAACATGAAACCCTGATTAGACTGTTAGTTTTAGCTTAGTGGTACCTAATAAACTGACCACTGAGCTATTGTACAGTATGTGTCTGTGTGAATATTTAATTTAAATGATCTCTTTATAGAGTAATATTTCAGTTTTAAATGTCTAATACAGCTTCACTCTTTTGGTTTTAAATTTCATTTTAAGGCATTTACAAAAAAACTATTTATTGTCTAACTTTGTATCAGAATCTGAATTGTGATATAATGACGTCATCAGCAGAGAGGTGATATATATATATCACCGATCTGAAAGAGTTAAGGAGTTTAGGATGTGTGTGTCGTGGTCCGAGACAGGTGACATTTACAACCACTTAGACGAGTCACTAATATGTGAGGCTGGATTTGGACTACAGATATATTATATATATATATTATATTCATTAATTATATTAAATATCTGTTTGTTTTTAGGCGATAGCCTGCAGGATCTACCTGACATTTCTCTGACATTTTATTTATTTTTTCCTTTTCCATCCCTTTTATTTCTCCTCTGTTTGTCTTTGTCTCTTCTAAATCACAATCTTCCTCTCATTTCTTTCCCTGTCTTTCTCTCTCTCTCTCTCCCTCTCTCTCTCTCTCTCTCTCTCTCTCTCTCTCTCTCTCTCTCCCTCTCTCTCTCTCTCTCTCTCTCTCTCTCTCTCTCTCTCTCTCTCTCTCTCCCCCCTCTCTCTCTCTCTCTCTCTCTCTCCCCCTCTCTCTCTCTCTCTCTCTCCCCCTCTCTCTCTCTCTTGATTTGCTCTCTTGTCTCTTTCCATTCCACCTATCTTTTTGTCTTCTATTTCCTGTGCTCCACTCACCTCGCTCTCATTATCTAACGCTTCTCCACCACTCCTGTCTTGCTCTCTTTGCCTTGACGTCCATGAGGACACTTAACGCTGCCCCCCCCCCTGTCTGTCATCAAGGTTAAAACCTGATATGTCTCCTCTGGTCAGACTCACAGCACTTTAATATCACTTTAATTTACGCCTATAGCCAATTACTCTACGAGTCTGCTGGGCACTCTTTGGAAAGTCCTCTTAAATGCATTGAGGGGATATCCAGCGTGTCACTCAGGATAAGTGTTACATGGAGGAGACGGTGACGATTTCAAACCAGAATCAAACCCACGTGCTTCTGTTGTTACGAGGCTGCAGGCATCTGAGAAATGAAAGCCTGCCCTCGGTGCATCCGCCGATGAGTCGGCCCTTGATACGAATCGTGTACGTCTGCACATCATTGATGTCTCACGCGGTATCAAATGCCATCTCTGCCCTTCCTATGAAGACTTTGATCAGTCGCTACGCTCCGTCTAATGTGTCAAATGACATGGATCAAGCTAACTAGCAGCTCCTGCTCTCCCGTCTTCTCCCCCCTTTTTTATCTTCTTTTGAATTTCATACACCCGCTTCCTTGTCCCTTGACCAATCGTGTAATGCGGCATACAGAAATGTTCCAAGGCTGGCAGCTCTGACAGCCCTGAGTGGAGCGCTGAGCCATCAAAGGTTTCAGCTGGCACAGCTGAGTGTCACATATTAGTCTTAAATGATGTGAAAACTGTGAAAGCCCTGCCATCATTAGAATTCTTTAGGGAGGAAAAGGGATACAGAGGTAGAGGAGAGGCTGGTGAGTAATAGTGGAAAGATCTGAGGAGAGGAATGGAGGGAGAGAGAGATGGAGGGATAGAAGAAAGGGAGGGGGAGAGAAGGGAAAAGGGACGTGGAGTGAAAGAGAGCGAGCCACTGTTATGGTAGAGAGCATTAACATTCAGCTGACGTGCCATGCTTCCCACATTGGAGGAAAAAATATACAATTTCACAGCATTACAAGCCCTGTTTATCACCATTTGTTTGTGTCCTGCAACATGAGGGGGCTTAGGGGACACAATGATGAATTACTGACTCTTGGATGGAGGGAGGAGACCAGATCGGGGGGGAAAGAGAGAAAAAGCACAAAAGAGATATTTCGGACTTCTCCTCCCACAAACTGCTCTGAAGGAAACCGTGACAGAATTAGCACACAATTAATCAGTAAATAGTCCAGCCTGTTGTCGCTCGTCTGAACGCTTCGTGAGTTCTGCCAGTGTGAAGAAAACACGAGTAACCTTTTAATCTGATGTCTCATATTGTTAGATATCCCATAAGTGTGCTGGAATTAGTTTAGATGTTGGACTTGACAACCTGTAGATGTGTGAAAAACTAAACATCAGGTTCCTCGTTGGAGTTTTACACCTGAAGCCTCTTCTTTCTCATGTTGAACTTTGAGTAATAGCTCTGAAATAACCCGTGTGTGCTTCTCTCCTGGGTGACTGACAGCGGAGGACACATGCGGCGGCACCCTGAGGGGCTCCAGCGGGCTCATCTCCAGCTTCGATATCCCCAGCGGTGACTCGTCCCCCGGCGCCGGTGGAGGTGCCGGAGGCCTGGGCAGCAGCGGGGAGTGTAAGTGGACCATCCTGGCAGATCCGGGGGACACCATCTCCCTGGTTTTCACTGAGTTTCAGATGGAGGAGAAGTTGGATTATCTGGAAGTAGAGGGATCTGATCCAGTAACCATCTGGTGAGTTGAGCTGTGAGGAAGAGGAGGAGGAGGAGGAGGAGGAGGAGGAGGAGGAGGAGGAGGAAGAGGGTGTGAGGTGCATGTACTTCATCAGATGAGCTCTCAGTTGTTACATGAAGAGTTTTGCTGTGACAGGAGGTGTGTGTGTGTGTGTGTGCGCGTGCGTGCGTGCGTGCGTGCGTGTGTGGTGTTGATAAGGTGTTACCAGACGGGTGAGGTGAGGTTGAAGTGAAGGAGTGTTGTTGACTCGTGTAGCGGTCGGAGAGAGATAACGTGTGTTAGGATGTTTAGTGCTGTAGCAGAACTGTTAAATCAGGGCCTATATTTAGTCAGAGAACCGGGCTGAATGTAGGACACAAAGTAAGTTTAGAAATACAGAGGGGCTACAAATTCATCACAATCAGTGTGTTTTGTAATGAAATCGGTTTTAATTGACAAGTTAAAGTTCCACTAAAGTAACTAAAGTAGTAAAGTCATGTTTATCTGTGTAGCCCAGGATCACATACATGATTCATTGATTCAATGATTCATTGAATCAATGATTCAATGATTCAATGATTCAATGATTCATTGATTCAATGATTCAATGATTCATTGATTCAATGATTCATTGATTCAATGATTCATTGAATCAATGATTCAATGATTCAATGATTCAATGATTCATTGATTCAATGATTCAATGATTCATTGATTCAATGATTCATTGATTCAATGATTCAATGATTCATTGATTCAATGATTCAATGATTCAATGATTCAATGGGCTTTACCGGCCCACAGATACATTCTAAACAGACCTGAGGGCTGGACTACCAAGCAGGATACGGGCTTAGCAAGGTAACTTCAGGGTTAACTTCAGGGTTATCTTCAGGGTTAACTTCAGGGTTAACTTCAGGGTTATCTTCAGGGTTAACTTCAGGGTTAACTTCAGGGTTATCTTCAGGGTTAACTTCAGGGTTATCTTCAGGGTTAACTTCAGGGTTATCTTCAGGGTTAACTTCAGGGTTAACTTCAGGGTTAACTTCAGAGTTAACTTCAGGGTTATCTTCAGGGTTAACTTCAGGGTTAACTTCAGGGTTAACTTCAGGGTTAACTTCAGGGTTATCTTCAGGGTTAACTTCAGGGTTAACTTCAGGGTTATCTTCAGGGTTAACTTCAGGGTTATCTTCAGGGTTAACTTCAGGGTTAACTTCAGGGTTAACTTCAGGGTTAACTTCAGGGTTAACCCTTCAGGGTTAACTTCAGGGTTAACTTCAGGGTTATCTTCAGGGTTAACTTCAGGGTTAACCCTTCAGGGTTAACCCTTCAGGGTTATCTTCAGGGTTATCTTCAGGGTTATCTTCAGGGTTATCTTCAGGGTTAACTTCAGGGTTAACCCTTCAGGGTTAACCCTTCAGGGTATCTTCAGGGTTACCTTAAGGGTTAACTTCAGGGTTAACTTCAGGGTTAACCCTGAAGGGTTAACTTCAGGGTTATCTTCAGGGTTATCTTCAGGGTTATCTTCAGGGTTAACTTCAGGGTTAACTTCAGGGTTATCTTCAGGGTTAACTTCAGGGTTATCTTCAGGGTTATCTTCAGGGTTAACTTCAGGGTTAACTTCAGGGTTATCTTCAGGGTTATCTTCAGGGTTAACTTCAGGGTTATCTTCAGGGTTAACTTCAGGGTTAACTTCAGGGTTAACCCTTCAGGGTTATCTTCAGGGTTAACTTCAGGGTTATCTTCAGGGTTAACTTCAGGGTTATCTTCAGGGTTAACTTCAGGGTTAACCCTTCAGGGTTATCTTCAGGGTTAACTTCAGGGTTAACCCTTCAGGGTTATCTTCAGGGTTATCTTCAGGGTTATCTTCAGGGTTATCTTCAGGGTTATCTTCAGGGTTATCTTCAGGGTTAACCCTTCAGGGTTATCTTCAGGGTTATCTTCAGGGTTATCTTCAGGGTTATCTTCAGGGTTATCTTCAGGGTTAACTTCAGGGTTAACTTCAGGGTTAACTTCAGGGTTAACTTCAGGGTTATCTTCAGGGTTTAACCCTTCAGGGTTTTCAGTCCTACGAAGGTGGTTCACTTCTTACCGAGGTAGATCGCCATGGTAACTGATGCTGAACACCATCCTGCTCCAGATCAACTGGTATAAAAGCCCCTCCTACTGACCAGTCAGAGCTCGGTGTGTGGATCATGAGATACTATCCAGACTAACAGCAGCACAGTTTAAACTGAACGATGCAGGAAGGACAGCTGGCAATAACTCGCTGACTGTGTGAATGTGTAAATGAACAGATTATAATATCAGAGCCCATCTAGAGCATCAGATCTGACTGTAATCACATGTGTGAAACTGACTTGGGAGCCTAAATAATAAATATCAGAACTTAATTCAAAGCGTTCATATCATATATATATATTCACTTATCTTAATCAGCCTCTTGAGCCGTATGGTGCCGTCCTGCAGACTATACGCATCACCTCGCGTATGCATCTATAGATGATTATAAGATATGAAAGTGAGCCTGCTTACCACTTTGAATGTATGAAATGTTCTTGTATGTACTTTTTATTTATAAGTTAGTTTCACACGGCCGGGCTGCAGATGAAAGAATGAGGCTAAAGTGTTATACACGCCATCATGTCCCCGAGGGGATGAATAAAGACTCTTCTATTCTATTCTATAAGAAAACATCTAAACAACACATTAACTTAACGTAACACACCATGTAGTCAGAGCTACTCTACAGATCAGTGATATCAGAAGTCTGTTCATTTGGCAGCTTAAACTTTGCTTTAGTCTGGATAATGTGTTTCACTTCTTCATATATGTCTAACATTATAGTTTGTTTTGTTAAATGTGCCGCTCTGCTGACAGTAGACCTGTCCATGTTTGTGATCGGTCAGATGCTGCAAACACCTCCCCTTTTATGTGAACGTACTCATATCCAGACTGAGTGTATTTACCGAGTTGATAACTGCTGTCGTAGGACCGCTTACCGCGGGTATGTCGAACTCGTTTCGTAGCACCGGCTTCGGACATCGGATATTATGACTTTTTTTCTCGTTAAATTGTGACTTTATTCTCGTAATATTCTGACTTTATTGTGTAAATCTCAGATGTGTTTTCCCTCAATGTGGCCCTAATACTCCGTAGTACATTGTCTCTTTGGCCCTCACTGCATTAGACTTATATACTATATACTGAGACTATAAACGGTGTTACCTTCATCACAATGATCACATGTTTTGCCTCTCCAGACACATTATTTGTGTTTTTTTTGCCTCAATTTATTTTCAATTCCTAAAATGTCTCTTTTGATAGTAAAGGTTGCTGACCCCTGACGTATAGGAAGAAATGCAAAGAGAGATCCCCCCATCACTTTGATGGCTGAGGATCCAATAAAGAGCGGTAGGTTTGAAAAAGGCAGTTTATAAAAATGAACAGTATGTCGTATTTAGTATAATAAACTATAACAATGGATTTATAATCCAGTTCTAAGATTACATTCAGTTCAATAATCTAATGTATTTACCTCTAGTGCCCTTTATAGACGGGACTACTGTCTGTTTAATCCTAACAAAAACAAAAGTTTCTCTTAGAGAGAATGAATAAGTGTAGATGTACAGATGCTGTATCGGCGGCTCTGAGTTATTCCAAAGCGAGGTGGGGGAGGGGCTTTGTAAGACGAGACTGTATCGCCTCAGGTTTGTGTCTTAGTTCTGGGATAACGAGGAGGCCTAGCTCGCTGTGATCTCCGAGCAGAACAAAGGTTCGGTGTGTACGGTTGAGCGTGAGCGTGTAATATTTGATAAGAGCAGCACTTTAGAATCAGCCATTGGAAACTTAAGGGAAAGAGCCAGCTGGGATGCAAATGTACCTTTTAATGAATTTTCATGGACAGACAGAAGATGTTTTAAATATGCTTCTGATTGAATTAAATCAATTCACAGAGAGGGCCTCTGATTCCCTGTTTCATAATTCAAATCAAAGTGCACATGAAATGTTGGACAGAGTTTAGTTTTAACAGCAGCCTTCAGACACTTTGCTTTACGGCTCTCTGCATATAGAAGTCGTTCCATACTGAAACAAGGGAATATGAAATGGGTTTGACCCCCAACCTTGAGGCTAAGGTTATCTATCTCCTCCACGTCCTGAGCGAATGGGAGCATTTGCCAGGTTTATGTGATCCTGCCGGGCATTAATTATAATTGGCTGAAAGAGGCTCTAATCAATCACGGAGCTACAAGCTTTGTTGTCCCTGAGAGTTGTCATCCGGAGACGGAGGGAGAGAGAGAGAGAGAGGCAGACGCCGTGTCAGGGAGAGACGGGAGGGAGTCAAGAGGAGAGGTGCTCTGAGTGTGGTGATGACTGCTAAGTATTGTATGTTTGACAGGGAGCTGATACGACGACACTGATGTGTTTTGACAGACCGTAAAGTAACCCTCTTCTCTCAGGTATAAAGGATCCAACATTAACTCTTTCACTGACAGAAAAGCTTTCTGTTGGCTCGCGTCTCCTGCTTTTCAGGATTTCAGAACATGGATCTAAGTGGTTTACTTACATTTTATTACTATTTATATAATGCATTATCAATTAATCCTCTGGTCATGAAATCTCTTCACACATTGGAGAGGCTGTTGTCGTCTACTGGAAGCTTCCAATAATGACAAATATCTTTCAAACTATTCACTGGCCAGTTCTCTGCAGTTTTAACAGAGAAGAATGAAAACAAATGGACTTCTGCAGCCACGTTCACATTAAACCCAGAGATGAACAACAAGCTATACTGGGCAGGTTACTTCCTTGTGACTTCAAAATAAAAGCATCTATAAATGAACCCAAATGAAACGATGTATTTATTTTAACACATATAATGGTTTGTTTCCAAGAGCAGGTTTCTTAAAGTGTTTTGAATAACAACTGAAAACCAAATTACAAATGAATTGCATGAATGAACCAACAACATTAAACCAGAATAAATCACAACTGGAAACAAGGAAATGAGTTTTTAGAGAAATGTCTCTTATCTTTAAAATCAATGGTATCTAACATTCAATACATATTACACATGTAGAGAATGCTTTATTATCTCCATCTACAGCAGGGTTCTTATACTTAAGGTCTCCGAAATCACAACATGGCCTACTGCAATTTTCAAATCGCAGGAGGCGCGATGTTTTTTAAAGGTGAACTGTGTGTCAACATACCATATTAAATTAAATATTGATGTCCCGGCCTACACATCATATCCTGCAGACTTAAGAAAACATCTTTGTTTGCTACAGATCCCTGCAAAATCACACCATAATCATTTTAATATCTAGTTTTTCAATGAAAATGAGAATAATGATGTAAACATTATCATTCCCTCTAATATTGCAAATCATATCGCCATTGCAGTATCAGTCAAAATAATCACAATTAGATATTAATAAAAATGGTTCATCCCTACCATCAGGCGATACTTCCATGGAGTCGTAACCCCGGAGAGTGAACTGACATCAGCTCAGTCTTTCAGCAGTCCAGAGTCCAACGAGAGGACGAGAAGACACATCCTGTGTTTATTTATTAATAAGCAGCGCCGTCATTTACGGGAGCTTTTACTTCTTACTTGTATTGAATACTTTGAAACTCCTAGGATGATGTTATTGTATGTCGCCAAATGTCAGAGGCTGTCAGTCCGAGTTGTCGTTTTAAGTGCTACAGCCCAGGTGAGACTCGGTGAGCTTGAGTGCAGCGGGACCAGAATTTGAGAGAGATTGCTTGGACTCGGCCAAGTAAACAAACAGACAGGCAAACAAATTCAGAAGGATTCAGAGCGAGCTATCCTTCGCATGGCCATAAAGTTCATTGCTCTCGCTCCCTCTCTCTTTATGAGTGTCTCTGACTGTGTACAAGGCCGTCGGACAGCTAAACCTCCGAGCATCCTAACATATAGCACCGGCTGCAGGCACAGACAAAAGCAAACCGTCAGTGTACCCTTCAGCTTCAGAGCTGCTTAATGATGATTGACAGTCTGAAACCTCAAAGTCAGACACATTTAACATCTTAACCTCTTTCAGGCCACTTCAGTACTGGAGAAAAAGAACTGCAAAATAATTCACAACAGTGAAGATCAACATATATTCCACATAAATGTAATTATTTAAACTATTTGAATATTGAATGAACTCCAACATACAGTATAGTTACAGTAATAGTTGTTATGAAATGTGAAATGTAGTAACACTTTGAACTGCCCAGTTTTGCCAGCCAATTTCCTGAAAGTGGATGATAGACTAAAAACCAATTCCTGGTAGTTGAAAGTACAGAAAATCCAAGACTATAGGGCAAGAAATATGTTTTACTGACACCTCTTAGTAGCTTTTATCCTTTTATCAATTGAAGATTTCTATCAGATCTCTGCAAATGAGTTTATTGATCCCGCCGTCGTCACGCTGGGGAAGGTTGATGTGAGGCTGCACATCAATCACCGTGAAAATAGACCCCAAAAAAATCTGTTTCCTTTGACAAAAGCCAACATCGGAGTCGGGCTGGACCAAGGAAAACACTTCTTTGTTATTCTTCTGACCTTTAATATGATTGTACAGCCGTGTTCACAAAGGGCAGAAACAACAAGCTGTAGATTACACGTCACTCATTATTTCAGATATGGACACAGAACATAAAAGCTGAAGGCCTTGGTGGATATTAGATACACTTTTTAGACTATATACTATGAAATCTGATCAGATCTGTTCTATGTCTTTATTCTTTTCTCTCTGTTTACATCTCATTTTCTTCCAGTTTCTTGTCAGATCTTTCTGGATTGCGTTACTGTAACGTTGACTCTGCATGTTGTAAACCTACTAAGACAGCTGAGACTTAGAATAGATTTCTATTTCATCGAGCAATCTGGCAATCTTTGTTTGGTTCGCTGAATATGAACAGTGCTATTCCAACAGAGTGGCTAAATGGTGTTGGAGGAAGATTACAATATTCAAAGCAGGTTGAGAGCAAAAGGTGCCCTGCAGCTAAATTATTAACTTTTGGTTAAATTAACATGTGTATTAGATTCAATTTCTTCTTCCTGGGATTTATTATTGATCTTCTCAGGCAAAATAAAACTCATCAAAATGTGTCCAGAAGCCGTCCTCTGCTGCCGTCGGACTGCAGAGGATGTTTAATTGAAGGAATGTGAATGGACAGTTGACCCGGGTATTCCTCCAGGGTTTTTAATGTAAGGAGCTACTGGGTCTACAGCGACTGGCTTACTGTTCTCAGAAGTCAATCTACTGGCTCTGACGGGCACCAAACTGGATCTGTACATTTCCTGAATCACTTCTGACGAGAGATGGAAAGCAACAGCTTCTTCCTTATCACATTAAATATTCTCATAATTTCTCTCTCCTGTCAGATTTCATAGAATACGAGTGGGAGGAGAAGAAAATAATCACCTGGAACTATCTTTTTTGACAAATTTGAATTGATCGCTCATTATCCGGGGTGCACCTACGTACAGTATAACCTCCCTCTCTGAGAGATGCCAGAGATTTCAGCCTAGCGCTCTGGCCTCAAGGCCACGTTTGGCCGCAGCACCTGCACGTTGGGACTCGTTACGTTGGTATTTTGATGAGATCGCCGTGCTCCCTTCAACCCCTCATCCTATCAAATCAGGCCTATTATAGTGAGTAGTGTGCCTCACAGACCTATGTCAGAATCTACCATTAGTCCTTGAAACGCCTCACATCATTGATATGAAGCATGCTAAAACTAGTATGAAACCAAGCACATTAAAAACACGGCACTCGTGCCAAGAAGTAATCTCTGGAAAGCCATATTATATATCTGTGAAGGAACAAATAGACAGCCTGAGTGAGTCTGCAGAGATAGAATGGCAGTGCATTATGTGAGCAATCCATTTTTTCAAATTGGACTTTCTCATCTTTTGTCACTCAATATGCACCGGAGGAGATAAAATCTGAAAAAGGTAGACAGCACTCACTTGTTGATCTGTTTTAAGGAGACTCGGCAGCACACTTTCCACAAGTCATTTATTAGTTTCCATGACTGTAGCTTTGACAGGTTCCAGTCATGAGGATAGAGGTCTGTGAAGTAGCCCGGAATTATTTAGCATAACCTTTTGGTTGATCAAAACTAGGGATGCACCGATACCACTTTGTTTCAGATCGAGTACAAGAACTTACATTTGGGTACTCGCCGATACCGAGTACCGATACGAGTACTTCTCTGTGTCCAAAGACCCTCGGTAACAGACAGCTGGAGGGTGTGAGCGACACACGGCAGGCTGGGGATTCCCGCATACGAGGCGGTGCGCCGCCACCGGCTCTAGGTCGGCTTGGAAAGGCTCGGGGAGAAGGTGCTTCCTGGGGCCGCGGACAAAGTGCTCGCTGTGCCCTCTCTCCCCACGGGGAGGGACGGCCTCAGTGCTGTCGACCGGGGACTGTCCTCAGTGCGCCCCAACCGCGTCGTGCCCCCAGGGCGCGGCCCGGCCCACGTAAAAGGCGCCAGGGGTCTGCGGCGATATCGGCGACCCACCCGACTCGTCTTGAAACGGGAGTCAGAGGGTGCAAACAAAACCCCGTGGCGCAATGAAAGTGAGGGCCGGCGCGCGCTGACTGAAGTGGGATCCCGGCCCCGCGGGGTCGGGCACACCACCGGCCCGTCTCGCCCGCACCGTCGGGGAGGTGGAGCGTGAGCGCGTGTGATAGGATCCGAAAGATGGTGACGAGAGGTTAACGTCACGCTGCTGTAAAGTGGTATCGGAGCCGTGGTATCAGAGCCGTTTTGCGAGCACGAGTACATGAGCACAGTATTGGACCCGATACCCGATACCGGTATCGGGTATCGGGTCCCTAATCCTAATCTGGACGTCTCCAGTAAAGACAAGTTGAGAACAAGTCATCAGAGAAAGCAGGAGTAAATGTTGGTTTGTCAGGTCACATAGGAGGCTGTCAGCGTTCCCTCCCTGCCTCCAGCCTTTGAGCACTTTTGTGTTCATTGCATATTTTTTCCTTTGTACTCTCATTGCTTTATGTAGCGGGGAGGTTTTTTGGTTGCGTGCAGCCTGTTATTGTATAAATGAATAGAATGGTTTGCTGCACATAGATACAAATGTACCCGTTGGAATAAGTCCTCTGTAAGGTGTCATTAAGCCTTTATTTACTGTTGATGGCAGATCATGTTTCACTTCCTCTGCCATGCTTTGCCGTGGTGATAACACTATATTCACCTCCGCTGCTCTTAAATTTGTAACATCACTCCCGTTCTGCCTGGAGCATCCATGCAACTTGTGGATGGATACAGCTTTATTGTCCCTATCCGTTTTCTTTTAGACTTCTAGCAGAAATCTTGTGATCATTTGCAGCTTCCACTACAGGAAAACATGCAGGCAGGTTTCTTCTAAAGAGTCCAGCTACAAGGCTGCTCTGTTCTCATTCTGCCCGTATGTTGGTGTCATTAGCATTTTATCAATGAGAGAAGAAGGTCAACTTTTGTGTGAAAATCAATTACCTTTTAACTCTTCACCAGGAGCTGCCATTATCTCCCCTTGTGATTGATCATCTGGATTCAAAATATATATAAATATTACATTTAGTTTGCTGATCAATTCAACTCTGCAGTGACCGCCACAGACGTTACAGAGAGAAACAAACCTTAAACACGACTAAACACACCTTTACATACACAATAAAACACACACACAGACAGAATAACAAGTTAACACATTGGTTTTGTTTCTTTCATCCACTGAGCCAGTTTGGGAACACGGGGCTGGACTGCACCGTGCTCTTTTAAAGCCGGTCCCAAGCCTCTGTTTGATAGCTAGGATGGCTTTGTGTGCTATTGACTGTGGTACGACAGGGTGTGGTGCAGGGACTGAGATGCAATAGAAAGAAGCCGGAGCTGGTCAGCCAGACAAATGAGAAGGCCCCCGGCAGCTGTAAATCTCTACAATTATAGAAGGTCCCCGATGCTGCAGCCACGCGCTGAATACAACTTCTGATCTCAAACACCAATATAGACAGGAAGATCCACGTAGTTTGAGCTCAAACAGAGTGTTTCAGACAGAGGGGGAAAAGAGGCGCTGCAGCACAGCCGGTAGGAGAACAATAAAGTGATTTTTGAACATTAAAGCATTTAAACATGTTCTAGTAAAAACTAAAATACAAGTATGCACCTGAAAATAAGCATAATAGGTCCTCTTTAATAAGTTTCTCTTTCATTGGCGTTGTTTTGTCTGGACCGCAGAGGGTCAGCCCTACAAATGCTAAAGTCTGTCACTGACTGTCTGACTGACTGACTGACTGACTGACGGAGTGATGATGTTACAGGATTGGTCAGCTGACTGTTGGAGTTCCCTCATTGGTCGTTGCTCTTTCAAAATGAAAAGACGGAGAATAGTTCTGTGTTTAGGGTTTCTGGGGAGCGTGTCAGTGGTTCAGTATATCATTATATAGTGCTGTTGTTGTGCATGCGCTACTATTTATGTTGGTTTAAGTTACGTTATGTTGTGCTTCGTATTGTGTTATCGTGCATTCACACCAACGCCAAGCTAATTTTCGCCTCGCTGTCCTCCAGATATAACCTCTGTTGCAGCTTTGTACATGTTGTGGAAGTCCCAGATATGTCAGAAAACCAAACGCTGTCGTGTCTGGGTTCATAACGTCGCCCGGCGGCGAGCTGTATTCACATACTGTATCTGTATCTAGCAGCCACGCGTCGCAACTGCCG
This sequence comes from Sebastes umbrosus, assembly GCF_015220745.1. NCBI lineage: Eukaryota > Metazoa > Chordata > Actinopteri > Perciformes > Sebastidae > Sebastes > Sebastes umbrosus. The sequence goes on along the minus strand of NC_051279.1, from coordinate 659,333 downwards.
TATGAACCCAAAATACAACAGAATGTGCTGTGATTTAATCACAATAAACGGATCAAAATGATGCCGAAATAACGACATTATGATGTTGATTAGTAAAAAGTCTGAATTCATGCTTTGTCAGGTCTGTTACCATGACGACAAGCAGACAACTTTTAAAATGCTTGTTTTCTGAATGGAGTCTGGATGGATCAGTGCCAGGCTATGCTAACATCGTAGCTGCTCCATTAACACTCCATCTAGGAATAAATACGGCAGCAACCTCGCAGTGATGACATACACTTTAGTGAAGTATGTTTATATTGTTCCACACCACTTATATGATGAATGCTTTAATGAAAAACTGAAATACTGTTAACCTTGCAGACTGTATGTCATGCTGATACCTTTCACCTTGTATAAAATGTATAATATACTGACTAGTGAATGTTACCATTTACTATCACTGAATGTCATTTGATTCATTACAAGTTGTCTTTCAACTTCGGTTTGATTTTACTCAATGACCTGTTTTCCCTGTTTTAAGGTGATTATGGCGACAGGAGGATGCTAGTGACAGGAAAGCGATGTAGTTGAATTAAAGTTGAACCCGATGACATGTGTCTTTTGTTTCTTTGTGACTCTTTACACGCAGGATAACTGGAGTGAATATTCCAGCGCCCATCATCAGCAACAAAAACTGGCTACGGCTGCATTTTGTGACAGAAAGCAACCACCGCCACAAGGGCTTCAGGGCTCAGTATCAAGGTAAGACATGATTACTTCATTTGCACACGGTAATAGAGCCCCCCCCCCCCACCACCACTAGAACAGAAAGGGATCATCGTAAGAAAAACACACTGTAATTACAAAACATGTTTTTGATCTTTAACTGAATATTAAACAGTTTGATTAATACCCCCTCTGTAGAGGGCATTAAGGTCTTTCTGCTCTGACTTCAAAGGGCCTTGTTAATCAAAAAAGTGAGAGATAAATACTGCATATACTTTCCTCTTCTCTGGCAGCTCAATAATCCATTACGCTGACATTGTTCTCTGGCATGACTTTAAAGTCACAGTATGTGCTGCACATCTACTATACCATAAAGGCTTAAAGCCTGGCCCCCAAGCCACATATGAAACCTGCAACTTCACCATAAATAGCTCTATTAGAACCTTCAGTGACGTGCATGTGTGGCATCTCACTGTAAATGACAAGACGTAAAATCAATTGCATGAAAAATCCCATTTTCTCATCTATTGCCGTGCATTGTTGTTGCCGTGGTAAAGCCGTTTTCTCTATGTGTTTGCTATTCATGATGTAAAGGGCAGGTATTATATAAGCACAGACCGTCACTGAGGGGGTTTCTGACGCAGTGTGCTTGTTGAGCTTTGTGTTTCTAACCTGTCGAATGAACCGTTTGACCTCCGGTGCGGTTCAGAAGGAGAGGCATCGTCTCAACGCTTTCATATTCAAATAGCCTTGTTTGTGTTTGATACATCATTCATTTGCTTTTGGCTATTCTGTTGATACTTCACTACAATGACAGCCACTTGCATCACCTGGCTTTTGTGTGCAATCTGGCCCTCTGCTGTGTTTAATTAGACTGTCTTAAGATGTTGCATTGCAGTCCTCGGGCTGCTCGTAGCGCCCCCCCACCACCACACACACACACACACAAGCTAAACCCATTAAATCTGCTCTGACCAATCAATGTCCATCTACTGTTTGAGATGTCTGAGTTATAGAAACATGAGAGACTAGTTTAGCTTTTATAGACGTGTCAGGGCAACCCTTAGGAATGCATCAGAGCTGTTGGACTTACATTTTGATGTTCTTCATATAGGACCAAGTTCTTATCCAGAGAAAGAAACACTTGTACTGTATCTTCTCACATCTAATACTGTAACTTCTTTTATCTAATGAACTCTTTCTATTGCTCTCGACCAGTGAAAAGCTCTGGAGAGCTTAAATCCAGAGGGGTAAAATTATTACCAGGAAAGGACAACACTAACAAACTGTCTTTGAGTAAGTCTTTTATTTTTTCTTATGCAACTGTTTTCATTGTTTGGATATTTTTTGTTTATGTAGGGCTTTCTGCGTTCTGCGTTCTGCGTTCTGCGTTCTGCGTTTCTGGGTCTTTGTTTCCTTCTTGTCTCTTTTTTTGCTGCATCATTTGGTGAAGGAATTAAGCTACAGTACTAGATTTTGCAGAAGTGCAGTCTCTTTTTCTTTCTGATGACCTATTTCCCCCGCTGTCTCGGACTCTCCTGTCCCGACACCCGGCTAGATCAGGCCTACTTACACATATATTGCAGCAAAATGCTAAATTTGATCAGTTTCAGTCGGCCAAACCCCCCTCTGTCTCATTCTGTACTATTTAAGCAGTACATCCGATTGACTTCTGTTCATGCACTGTGTGATCCACACACACGGCGGTAGTCGAGGTTGAGTGACCGCTCACTTGTCAGATGATTTGTGTACACTTCACACTGAAGTGAATGCTTTCTAATTGCTCGCGGAGCTCCGTCATTAACATAAATCTGGAACACAATTCGCTCTAACTCCAGTGTGCTAAACACTGATAACAGGTTGTAATCTTTATTACCTTATGTGTCATAGATGCGGCATTGCATGGAGACATGAATAATGCAGAGGGGCTGTAATCTTTTCTATGAGACAATACTGTATATCATTTAAAAGACTATGAAGAGATGCTTCATATGCCTCGTGGATTCATTGCATATAATTGAACCCATAACTGTATTATTACCCGAAACAATTAACTTCAAAGCTAATGAAGTTCCTGAAAGAAGTCAAAGAACAGAGACACATGCCGGTAGAGCCTTTCGCGTTAGAACGGAAAGGTCTGTGTGTGTGTGTGTGTGTGTGGGGGGGGGTGATGTCTTATTGCAAATATTACAACAAACCTTAACGATAATTATGATACTACATATTTCATGAATTTCATTTCCAGTGCATGATTTGACTTCCAGATGAGATGAGCTCGTTAAAAGTCCGAGCACAGAAGAGCAGCTCTCTACATTCCTACCGTAGTGAAGGCTGTACTCTCTATGAAAGCATATCTACGAGGCTTTATCGGCTGTACTTCAACTATTATTATGTATGGAGAGGCTCGCTGAGTGATTATTGTAGCTTCCTGCAATTGATAGTTGAAGGTTATTTAATCCTCTTAGTCCCTGTTGGGCACAGATATATATCCCTCTATTTTGTCTAGCTCAGGTAAGAGAGTTGCATTTACCCTTGGCACTCACTGTGATATCGCACAACACCTATTCACAACAGAGCTGACAGGAAAACTGTCAGCTGAAAGCCTCTGACGTTCAGAGATGAGGTGGATTTGTCTAACTTAGCGGTGTCGCAATATACTCCTATTGACGATAACCATGATATTTAAAAATGAAATATTGATATCATGTTAATAATACACATATGATACTATTGTGTAAATAATCCAGAACAGTTCTGGTAACAGACTCTCTCTCCACCTCCTTAAACTCATACAGTATTAGGAGTTAATTCATTTGGCAAAAAATAGACAAAACTCACAATAAACAAAGTTAAAGATTAATTTGAATGAAACATCACGATAATATCGTCATCGTGACTTCTTTTGGCCACGATCATGTACTGTGAATTGTGTAGTGAAAATTGTATATGGTGACATTCAGGGTTTCCCACAGAATTACATTCTGTTTGTGGTGTTAGCTGACGGGGGTGCGTGTGCGTGCAGATGTACAGCGTGCTAACAACGACGACCCAGCTGTGTTATAGCTAACTTATAGCTATCATTTGAAGAGTTTGGTCTCTGAGACTGACAGCGTTGTGTTAAGAATATATATAGACAAACTTATCAGAGTTAACTTGAATGTTGAGTTGTGGAAACATTAGTGCCGAGGTGTTCGTGATCCTAACCGATCGGATCGATTCTATTCAGGAGTTGGGCCGTCCGTCTTCTCTGCAGGGAAAAGCCAACAACAATCCTCCCGCACAATGTTGCCATAAATAATTCAATCTATGGGAAACACTGACATGATACCAAACATAACCTCTGAACGTTCACACAGACAGTCATCTATTATTCCAGTGCTTTTCACTGCAGTGGGTGTTTTCTGACAGTTAAAGTATCTCTCTCACGGTGTCCGTGGTCCTTCTCTTTCTCTCTCAGTGAACGAAGGAGGAATCAAACAGGTGTCTAATTACTGCCCCGACCCAGGGGAGCCGGAGAACGGCAAACGGAGCGGCTCCGACTTCAGGTGAGTCGGTGCTGCGGCTGAAGGAAGTGACGGCGTTAGATCACATTTGTGAAGAAGAAGAGAGACGGTTAAGGAGCGTCTCTCCTTCCCATTACAGTATTATGACATGCATCATATTCCAAGTATTGCTGTCACAATTTATTAAGTCAAAAAAAATCTGTGTGCACTTAAGCCCGGTTTAAATCTTGTTATGGCAGCCTGCGTCATTTGTAAAACGTAGTTATATCACATATGGAATGTTTGATCTATGTACCCGACTCATGGATAATCTTCTGGCTCGTATATAGTCTGTATAGTCTGTCTTCTTTTTCAGCTTTCAGGAGAGAAAAACTATCCACTTTAAGACTATTTGCTTTGACATGTTGCAGACTTTGATTACAGAATGCAACGCTGTGAAATAATTTAGAAACCTTCTCTAGTTGGATGCTGAGATTTAGCTCCCTGCTAACAGTTGAGTCCACTCTCAGGTCTCTGCACAGCTGACTGTATGTTCCTCTGTCCATGTAGATAGACAGTATGCCCTCGGTGTCTGATCGCTCTCCACTGGACTCGGTTCACTCTAGCTTACAATATATTGTATTTCATGTCTAGCATTCATAAATGAACAGAATTGAGGTGTTTATCAGTTTGTGTGCATTAAAGCGTATCATTGTTTCTTATCGTTAAATGGGACTTTTGTACTGCGCATATTAGGGATGTTCATAATTAACCGTTTAACCGTTAATGAAAATGAACTGATAAATAGACTCCTTCATCTACTGAGTTTGATATATTGATGTAAACTTGTATTGAAAGACATGAAATAAAGAATGAATTTGATATTTCATCAGGAGTCATTTCTGAGGAGTTGATTGCTTTTCCAGGCGTTTAATGGTGTTTGTTATCTCCTCAGCATCGGGGCAACGGCTCAATTCACCTGTGATGAAGACCATGTGCTGCAGGGTTCCAAAACGATTACCTGCCAGCGCGTCGCAGAAGTCTTCGCCGCTTGGAGCGACCACAGACCCGTCTGCAAGGGTGAGCAAGATTCCCGGAGAGCAGCTAATAAAGCAGTTTGATTAAGGCAGTGCCTCTGGATATACAGGCTCTATGCAGATAGAGGAAAGTTCACTTCTGTTAATTATGGATGAGGGCCGCTGCTGCAGCACTCAACTTATTCCATTCCTGTTTTTCTATGTTTCATAATACCTGGAGCACCTTTTACAATTTGATTAATGGAAATGCAGCTAATACACCTCCTCTCTGCTTGTGCAAACAATGTGTTACCTCTCTGTCATATTACAATGCAGGAGTTATTACTCTGAGCAGATTCATTTTGATTTCAACAGTCCGACTGTATACTAATATATGTTTTTGAATAATCCAGGATCTTCTGAATCTGCCTTTTAACTTAATGTGTTTCTCGTCCGTCTTCACGTTTGTCTTCATGTTGCAGTGAAAACGTGTGGATCCAATCTACAGGGACCCTCTGGGACTTTTACATCTCCCAACTTCCCCATCCAGTATGAGAGTAACTCCCAGTGTGTGTGGATCATCACAGCCAGCGATCCCAACAAGGTAGTACAATAGAGTCTTCTTCCTTTTGGACCAAATCTAATGAAGAAGCCACCGCTACCGTTGTCATGTGAGGACCCAACACTAACGGGCCTTATGGTTCTCATCTTCCCTTTTCTTTCTGTGGAGAGTAACAGTTGCTATTAGAGTGCACAGTAAGACTTGTGTTCTGTGTCCTACCTTTTCACATCTGCTTTAAATAAAGCAGCTACTTCCCAGATTAAAATACCAGATTCTGTAGATAAAGACGAGAGGCATGACGAGGGCCATGGTTACTGTCAGAGGTGGTAGAAATAAGAATCTGACATGAGAGAATAGATGTTTACCCTCATTACCCACAATCCCATTAGGTTATAATAACTTCACTCCCGCTCAGAGCAGTCTGTACATATGGTATATATAAAGATCTTTATTTTATTTATTAAAGAAATCTCAGTATTGAGTATATAAGTTATATAATGTCCCATTTAGAGATGCACCGATACCGATACTGGATCAGATACCGGGCCGACACCGACTCAAACAGCTGGATCGGGTATCGGTGACAATGGAGCCGATCTATTCAATTCTGTGTTTATATACTATAAACATTATATATATACAGTATATATAAACATTATATACTGGAACTTTAATTCCTGTTTAAGTTTTGACCAGTTTATTGCTGCATTAAGAAGGTAAAAACACCTGAACTGTAATTCCTGATCATTTTGAAGATTTAGTTTTTACCAAGTTGCTGGTGCATGATTTATTATTTTATTAATAATTTACAATTCAGTAAATGTACATCTATGTATTTATTTGTCACATTTAGTTTTACAAAGTTAGGAAAGCAATGTTTAAGTCCAGCCTGATGTTGTCTTATACATAAAGGAATGATGCAGTCACTTCCAGCTCATTAATTAAACTCTGGTATCGGCCGATACCCAAAGCCCAGGTATCGCTATCGGGACTGATAAAGTTGGATCGGTGCATCCCTAAACTCTTTTGTGTTTTTCATAACTGAGTGTAACAGTCCCTCATTAGTGCTAGAGAGTAAACTCTCCCCTTTAACAGGAGAAAAGTCCTCCCTCCCCTCGCTGTAGAGCGTTTGTCCGGGCGCTCCCCTCCCGGATCCGTATTTATGTATGCATCTATTTTCCAAGGGCTTCCCAAGGTTGGAAAAGGTTACATAGAATATGCATGTATTTTCACTTTAAGTTCAATGTCACTGTCTCTCATTAACGTACACAGCGGCAGCGGGTCAGATTTCAGTTCTCACCAGACGAGGCTGCTGGCGAGTGAGCGATTTGCTTCATTCATCTTGGGAAACAGAAATAAAGATTGAATGAGATCAGCTATTCCCCAAAGTGAAGAGGTCAAAGCTGTTGTCCTAATGATAATTACTGCTCTCCTACAGTACATCAAATCTGTCTGTCTATTGGTATTCCAGTGAGTCATACACACAGAGGTGTCCGCTAAAAGCTATCCTGCTAATAAACAATAACTAACCAACTAGGACTGGCAAGTGGCGTAGATTTGTGCCGCCGTGCCCTCTCCTAGGCAAACACGCCATTGACTTGGCACTGAAACTTGGTCCATTAGTGTTATTATGGCAATTATGCTTATGCATGCATTGTAATGAGGCAGTTATACATGGATATTGTGCAGGCGTCGTCCTCCCAATGGCCAGAGAAAGGGATTTTCAGGATGAGCGAGCAGCCATCATATGTTTGTCGTCATGTCATTACGATGTTCGTTCTCTCGTCACTAATCCGTGTCTGCGAAGTGTAGGTTGTGATAATGTGGCTTCATTGAGTCCCGTCTCTGCAGAAGACCCGTGATTATTATTAGTGTGAGCAGCTGCTGCCTGTTTAATCAGTGAAGATGTCGTCTGTTGTGATGCTATGTACATTTGAGAACAGATCAAGACCGGCGACAGCTGACAGATATCTCAAGGGTGGATGCGGACATGCAATTAACAATTTTGGACTCTCAAAATTGCCTGCCATGATTGTTTTTTAGTATTTGATTTGCGCTCTAAAGTAATGGGAAGAGATGCTGCTGTCACTTTCTATATTGCTTTGAAGGATGTTTGTGGTGTCCTGTGTTTGCGGGGGTGTATGGCACGGACGCCATTCCTCAAAGCCTTTTCCTATCAACAGTCACACATTTGATGTAAGTTGAGTTTTACGGTCATCTTCCATTTTCTCTTGATGACTTTGTCGATTTGAGTTTTAGAGGTAGTTTCTGCACATTTCTTTATTATTATCGTTATTAGGTTATAATACGCAGCTATCTGAAGAGATAGGAGGAAGTCTGTGGTTTTTACAGGGTTGATCAAACATGTTGCCGTCCGCTTGCAGAAACCTATATAAGGTTATTACATACTGTAGGCTGGTCTCTTCCAGTTGAGCTGTCTCCAGAAACACTCTCTCTCTCTCTAAAGGCAACTTATGGAAATGAGCAGCCATGTTATGAATTTCCCATAAATGAGATGGTGGGTTATTTGGTAATAAAACTTGAGAATGGTGCTCATCATCGAGAGGGTTTGTCTTCTATACATGAATATGTAGAATGAGATGGACTCTGGGGACAGCTGTGTTGGTCGGTAGAGCTGTCGGTCGGAGCCTCTCGGGGACCGTTGGGTGTAAACAGACCGGCCTCCAGGCTTGTATTTATAAAAGTCTATAAAGCATTGCTGACAGACAGATTGTTTAACATGCATGTACATAAACTACCTGCCCTCTATGTGGATATAAATGCCTCAGTGGGAATGTTTCTAAATCCTACTAATGCTCTCCGGCGCTGCTGTGCTACATGCTAACACAAAGAACAGATGGATAATGGGACTTCTGTTTGATTGCAGGTTATTCAGATCAACTTCGAAGAGTTCGACCTAGAGATTGGGTATGACTCGCTAACAATCGGAGATGGAGGGGAAGTAGGTGATTCTAAAACAATAATACAAGTGTAAGTACCACATCAAATCCTTCCCTGGTTATATATAGTACTGTGATGTTGGTAGTGGTAATGATAGTGGTATATCTGTTTAGATAATGTTGTGATATGCGGAGAGCCTCTGAATGAGTTCAACGACCGCACCATTTAAATGAAGGCTTGCTTTGTTGAACTCTATAATTACTATTATGTGATGCTCTATACAGGATACAGTACATTGTGTTTCTGTTTCAATACATCACTTCAGATATTCAATAACTCTTTGTGATGAGTTGATGTTTGATGCTGAAGTGATGCCGTAGTGTCTCCTCCGTCTGCAGGCTGACGGGGAGCTTCGTCCCAGACCTGATCGTCAGCATGTCCCATCAGATGTGGCTTCATCTCCAGTCTGATGAGAGTGTGGGCTCCATCGGCTTCAAGATCAACTATAAAGGTACACAGACTTTAGCGCTGATATCATCTCTCGCTGTCTGTATTCATGTCCTGTTCGGTGAAGCAACGAGTCCGTTTTCCTGTCTGTCCTTCTATCTGTCCTCCTGCCTGCCTCTCTCTTGCTTCTCTATCTCCTTCTAAAGAGAAACTTTCTTAACCGGGTTCTCAGACTCTTCACCTGGACCTTTAGAGATAGTGTTCAAGAAGAAAAGTACCTCAAAGTACTTGGCTTGACTTGATCCTCTACTTTTCCCCCTTTCCCCTCTCTCCATCCCTCCTCCCCTCTCCTCCTCTCCTCCTCTCTTCCCCTCTCCTCCTCTCCATCCCTCCTCCTTTCCTCCTCTCCATCCCTCCTCCTCTCCTCCTCTCCTCCTCTCTTCCCCTCTCCTCCTCTCCATCCCTCCTCCTCTCTTCCCCTCTCCTCCTCTCCTCCTCTCCTCCTCTCCTCCTCTCCTCCTCTCCATCCCTCCCACAGAAATTGACAAAGAGAGTTGTGGTGACCCCGGTACACCTCTGTACGGTTACCAGGAGGGTAGCGGCTTTCTAAATGGAAATGTTCTGCACTTTGAATGCCAGTTTGGATTCGAGCTCATCGGGGAGCGGATGATAACCTGCCAGAACAACAATCAGTGGTCGGCTAATATCCCCATCTGCATATGTGAGTCCAATACAGGCTTCTTTTTTTTTTTCATGACAGCAAATGGAGCAATTACTTCTGCGCTTGGAAAGTTCACAATGACACTAAGCTATCGGAGGATTAATTACAGCGTTGTTAAATGACCATGCAGTGCATTGCGTGTGTAAATAGCAATATACATAACGTAAAATTGATAGGATGTGGTCGCTGTGTTATTTATAAAGAGAAGAAAGGAGAGTACACAGTGTTCCACTATACAGATACTCTGCGTTATAATGTACAGTGTCCTTCCTCCTGTGAGTTTCTATCTAACCCATATCCATAACTTTGATCTAGTCTCCTGTTCTATTGGGACACGGTGCAGTATTCCTGTGTGCCCATGTTGCTGTATGTCTGTATCTTTGTACACTAACTCCTCTGTTCCATCCCCCTTACAGTTTTATGTTTCTCAGACTACTCAGCACCCATGGGAGCAGTGCCGTCTCCCGGTTGCTGAGCTAGTTACACAGCCCTGACGTTGTTTCATGCTGATCTTTGTGCCCGATCCTGTCACAGTGTTCATGTGACCAGTGAGAGTTGCTGTAAAACAAATTGCCTCGTCTGGGATATTTAAGTTTTTAAATCATTAGTAATATATTTCCCCCCCCCTCTCTCACACAGTCCCCTGCTTCTCCAACTTCACGGCTCCCATGGGGACGGTGTTGTCTCCCGACTACCCAGAGGGCTACGGGAACAACCTCAACTGCGTGTGGCTCATTATCTCTGAGCCCGGCTCCAGAATCCACCTGGCCTTCAACGACTTTGACCTGGAGCCTCCCTACGACTTCCTCACCATCAAAGACGGGGACCAGTCAGGACCCACGATACTGGGACGCTTCTCGGGGGCCGAAGTTCCTTCCCACCTGACGTCCAACAGCAACGTACTGCAGCTGGAGTTTCAGGCCGATCACTCCATGTCCGGGCGAGGGTTCAACATCACCTATAGCAGTAAGGGACTGTTTGATCCATTAGCATAGGAAAGCATTCCCTTCATGGTTAGGGAATAGTCTGGGGATTACTGTGAAATATCAGGACTGGGACAGGA
>NC_051279.1:503433-643433 GCF_015220745.1 Sebastes umbrosus | reverse complement strand
GCAGCAGTACGAAGGAAGAGCCTGTTCTGAACAGTCAGAGGGCCTGGGGCTGTTCTACAGGTTATTAATGGTGATGACTGTAATCTATAGATCACAAACCATATAGTAGAGCTGTGTTACTCTGTTAACTGTGTCATGTTCTGTTGGTAAAGCTGTGCCACATGGCCAGAAGTAGCTTCAGCTGGCCGTGCAGTAGTACTCCACTTGTCCCAGTGGATCTGGATGGATTACAGGCTGTTGGACGTTTTCACACAATGTTTGTTTGACTTGCTGAGAGCGTGCCGTGTGCATCTGCTGCTGTTTGATTCTGCAGTAAATGCAATTTTACATTAATTTCACATTGTGTGCTGCCCCTTTAAATGCACTTCATGCTGGGCTCACAGTCACTGATGCCAGACACCCCCTCCCCACAATGAACAGGATGCTATTGGCTGACATGTCTGAGTCCCTCGACTGGGTCACTCACCTGAAACTACTGCAGCACCAGACGTTGGCCCAGGACCAGGACGCCTCCCAACGAGAACAAAAGGAGATGAATAGTTGCAGCTTTGTAGCACTAATGGAAGGATGGATGGATTAATACACAGACAGACCACAGACATTATCCAGTGACTCTCTAATATGAATGACTGATAAGAATGTATATTGTGATAATCCTGCTGTAGTTTAGAATACCTTACCCACTGATGACCTGTTAACTGCGTACACAACTGTTGCCAGTCAATGTCTGAAATCAGCATGTTGTTAGTGCATCAAAACCAACCCACTGTACGTGGAAGATGAAACCTTGTTTTCTTTACCGCCACAGAAACCAACAACTCTATCAAGGTCACTTAGACAGAGACTGTCGATGCAGTAGTGCAGTTTTCCTCCTCTGCGTCTGAACAGTGTCGAGTTATAAAACAGCCTTTGCTGTTGTCTGAAATGTGTCACTGTGCAGTCTCCTTTTTGCGACATGTAATATATTTTTTTCCCACTTTTGAATAAGCGTGAGCAAGCATTCATTTTTTAAATTTAAAAGTCAAAGTAAATCTCTTATTTCTGTATTATGTATGCGACCCGAGCCCCGTCTTTGTTGTGATGATTGTTAATAACATCAAAGGTTCTGTTCCAATGTGGCCTAGAAATATGACTGATTGCAAAAATAGAAATAGCCATTTCATGTTGCAGGAATGCTGTATGACTTCAGGATACCTCTGGAGCTCAACTGTCTCTCTTGATTTGCATAAGCAAGAGCAGACATCCAAGACAATCTGACATACTGTGTGACAGAATTAAAACAGTCACTTGCTCAATACTGCTTAACTTGGTACATAGTTGGTAATCATCTGGCTTGGTAATTATCATTATCAGTCACAGTAACAGACAAAAAGAACATAAATGAAACATAAACTAGACGCTGCTTTAAGGTTGTGAACAAAGAGGACTTGCTATAAAATTAAATTCAACAGTTAAAGTTCAGTTGCCAAGACGAAGATGTACAATCTGTGTGTTTGATTCTATTCCTCTAGTGGTCACATTGGACACGTACTCCTGCATGGATCCTGGTATTCCAGTGAATGGCGTACGGTTAAGCCACGACCTGTCCATCGGCTCCACGGTGTCCTTCCAGTGTGACCCGGGATACAGGCTGAGCCACGACGAGCCGCTGCTTTGTGAGAAGAACCACTTCTGGAGCCACCCGCTGCCCACTTGTGACGGTACGTATACGGAAATCTAACGGCGTTTTCACATCAGGTACGATAGGTATACATTATGTACGATTGATCCGTACCGTTCCCAAGTACGACCCCCCCCCCCCACCAACAATCACCAACTCTGGTTTGGTCGTAATAAACTCTGATTTCACCGAGTTTGATGTGAAAATATGTCGACTCTACACGTTGTCCCCCCACCCCGTCTCTCTCTCTGCCCGCTGATCAGCTGAGCGTCTCTCGTTTTTCAGAGACAGACCATTAAATCAGCTGAATAAGATAACCAACATCACTCAACCCCATCGCCTACTATTGTCTATATTAGAAGGAACCTCTTGCCGTCCTTCCTGCTGTATCATCCACGGCCGCGCAGCTCAGAGGATGAGACCGGAGCTGCAGCAGATACAGACACACTGTAGATATGAAACTGTTTTATATGTATACAGGTTTTGGAGGAGACCGGTGGCGTTGAAAAAAGCCTTCAAGGCCCTTTCAAAACTACTCGCTAACTGCTAACGTTACTCACATTACTCACGTTACTCGCGTTACTCACGTTACTCACGTTACTCACGTTACTCACGTTACTCACGTTAACTAGCGGTCCACTTCCGTGTTTCGGTACGGTTGGCTTTCACACCTGATGTGAACCGTACCAGAGTCCACATGATCCGTACTCCAGACCAGCTTTTCAAGTGGACTCGGGTACGGATCGACGAACCGTCCCCGAGTACGGTACGTAGCGTTCACACTAATCAATCCAACTGGACTTTGGGGACAAGTGGACTCGGATCCGGATCAGCTCAGACATCCGTCTCCCCCACGACGGCTCCGTTCTCTTTTGAGTGAATTAATCTTATTTGTAAGATCTGTTTTTTTATACTAGTTTGGTTTGTCTGCTTTTAGAGTGACTCTGGATGACTCTGTGATGTAATATGTGTCACTTTGAACAGCTTAGAGCTGAATGACCATAAAGTACAAGGACCAGCGTTGTTGTCCTTGAAGCATTCTAACATGAACGTTAAGAGTCATTGAGGGGACGTTTAGTGATCAACCTGAAGCACTGATTGAGTTTTATCCATCAGCTCATTAGGATGTCAGCATCATTGTGAGAGGGAGAGTATTTCCACATCCAGTGTGTGCTGTATAGTCCACAGATACTGAAGGGATGCTGCCACTAGGAACTGATAGGAGGTTTCTAGATTCATTTTTCCTTGGTGACTGGGTTCTTAGCAGCTGCTTTCATTGCTATATTTTACTCTTTACTCTTGCCTTGCTGGCAAGAAGTAGCGACACCAGTCTAAATGACTATGGGTAGCCTACAGCCGGTCTGACTAACCAAACAGACGCTTGTCAAAGAGCTTTTAATTCAACAAACAGACCCGGTCCTTGTGTGAGCAGCCGACTTGGGGTGTTATGAATCATCTTAACACTGAAGACGGATTATGCTCAACTTCAAAGCATGAAGTTCAGCATGTTCCTGATAGTTCTGATATCTCCCATAATCTCCCTCTCCCGGCAGTGTGTGCTCTTTGTGCTCTTTAGAGGCACTGAAGGACAATGTGGCGATTATTGTTGCAACGCACAAAACCGTAAATGATGTCTGTTAGTCACAGATCACTCAGTTGAAAGAATATAACGAATGAAAGACACGCGAGGGTTTGGCGGCGAGCACCGTAGCGTGCACGTGATCCGGTGGCGTGTTCTGCAGCTTCAGCCCAACGATTGTCCTGGAAATTAATGTTATGGCTTGGAGCATTGTCTTGCCTAGGTGTGTGCCAGACTGGTGCCAAATGCCTTGGCTCTCTGCCTATAGAGCCTCTAAAGTAGATCGGTTGCCAAGCGTGCTCATCCACTTTTAATGACTTTATGTAATTTTGGCTCATTAATAAAATATTTGCTATAATTTTGTTGGTGGGTAAGGATTCAGGATTCAGGATTCAGGATGCAGGCCTTGATGTGTTGTGCTTGCTGGAGGGCCCAAGGGTGGAAGGAGAGAGGATAAGAGGGGGGGGGGGGGTTGTGCAGCTGTGGAGCCTCAGGCTTCTCAGTGATCCTCCAAAACATCATCTGACATTCAGCACTTTGAAAATATGAAAATATGTACATGCACAAGACTTCTACTGCTAATATCTGTCAACTATTGCTGTTCTGAAGAAGCATTCGGTTGTAACACCACTCTGACAGCAGTCAGGCCAAAGAACACACACACACACACACACACTTCTCTGTGCTTTGTTTACATAGCCGGTCCGGCTGCGCGTGCACGTTGGTGCATGTGAGTCCCTGTTTGTGTGTCTGGCTAGCTAACAGCTGCCGCTCTGCACTGTTTCATACGGTGGTAGTGATGTCATGAGAACACAAACACTATGGGACTTGTGTTGGTACTGACGGGGCTCCAGAGTAACGGGGACGATAGAACATGTACTTGGGACGTAGTAAAGTCATATCGACGAGTCCAAGGGCACACACCCTGTTTTAAATCAGTGTTGAAATGGGCAGGACGAGAGCTAGTTAGCATTAACTGTTGGCTCTGTGCAGTATTGTGCTGCTAACAGCTGGCGTTAACTAGCTCTCTTCCTTCCGACTTCAACACGGGACATGCCATTGATTTACATTATGATGCGTTCAGGCTCTATTCAGTCTTGGGCAAAGGTAAATTCCAACGTTATCGTGATGTGTTCAAACAACTGTATTTATTCCAGTTTGTCACCAGGAGGTGTTTTCACAGCAATATCAACTATATGACATCATAGAGAGGGAGTTATGAACTTTTAACTTCCTAACAAAACCCAGAAAGACAACGGTAATAAAGGACGGATGTTGAAGAACGTGGGATTTGTTTTTGTTACAACCCGGAGTTGGTGTAGGGGTAAAGGGAGTAACATTGAGCCGATGTTATCAGGCAATCACTTGTTTATTGATGGGTGATTGATTAAAGCAAAATAAAACATACAATGGATTGAAGTATAACAACTGAAAACGAGGGTTTAGGGTGGCCGAAACGGAGAAAACAAAAGGCACACACCCTACCTAGCCCTGAACAATCCTAACCAGCAGACAAATTACACAACTGCTCAATGCACAACAAAATATACCTAAACGAGTACCTCAGACTAGTTAACAGCTACAACAATCTAAGGCCCACTGACTCCAGTGGGACCGGTACACATTCTAGTTAACAGCTACAACAATCTAAAGCCCACTGACTCCAGTGGGACCGGTACACATTCTAGTTAACAATTACAACACACACACTGGAGAGGCACGGGTAACAGATCAATGATGATCACTGCCCCCTGGGTCTAGTCACAGCTGGCCTTTAATGCTTTCCACGCGGCCCAGCCGGCTGGTGATTGGCTAATCACATGTGACGTGTCAGAGGCAGGACCACAAACGGCGGGAAACGAAGGGCATCCACCTGAGGGCGTGCCGGAGGCGTGGCCCCGAAGGGAATCCCCAAGACGTGACGTCGTCTTGGAGCGACGGGACAGCAGAACGCCAAAAGCAAAGAGCCCAGGGAGAGCGCCGCACAGCAACATACAACAACACAAACAACAACACACAACAACACAAACAACACACAGCAACATACAACAACATACAGCAACATACAACAACACACAACAACAACACACAACAACATACAACAACATACAACAACACAAACAACACACAACAACATACAGCAATATACAGCAACATACAGCAACATACAGCAACATACAACAACACAAACAACACAACAACACACAACAACACACAACAACATACAGCAACATACAGCAACATACAGCAACATACAGCAACATACAACAACACAAACAACACACAACAACACACAACAACACACAACAACATACAGCAACATACAACAACACAAACAACAACATACAGCAACATACAACAACATACAACAACATACAACAACATACAACAACACAAACAACATACAACAACATACAGCAACATACAACAACACAAACAACATACAACAACATACAACAACATACAACAACATACAGCAACATACAACAACACAAACAACATACAACAACATACAACAACACAAACAACATACAACAACATACAACAACATACAACAACACAAACAACATACAACAACATACAACAACATACAACAACACAAACAACATACAGCAACATACAACAACACAAACAACACAAACAGCAACGAGCGGTCCCTCTGAGACCGGAACAGCTTTAGTGTGGTTTTACCGTGGTGTCGAATGGGCATCGAGAATTGAGGAATTTCGCTGGTGTTGGTGTCGACTACTAGATTTCTGGGATGGTAACATCCGTAGGCGGTTACGGCTGATAACACCGTCATGTCACCCTCCCGGTAATCACCGTTAGCTCTGTCAGCACCGCTGCTGTCGTTTGCACCGTTAATGCCGTTAGCTGCCGGGCTCAGCCGGGCTCAGCCGGGACCACGTGGAGACAATACCTCATCGCTGATTGGCTCTGAATTCCACAGAGAAGCTTTAAAGACAGAAGAAAAGAAGAAAACAAAGCTTATCAGTTTTATTTTAAAAGCAGTCTCCTTTATCTGAAATGACCTTTTAGTAGAAACACAAAGACGGCTGCAGGTTTGAACAATATCCAATCAGACGGGTCTAGCATTAACCTCCCGGTCCTCAGAGCCAGGGAGGGTACCGATGGATCGCATTAACGTCCCGGTCCTCAGAGCCAGGGAGGGTACCGATGGATCTCATTAACTTCCTGTGATGAGATAAGGAGCTCTGGCAGTGGAGTAAATAGTCACCATGACGATGAGCGTTACACCTTCACTGTAACTACTCTACACGCGGGGTTACTGGATTATCCTCCAACCTGACTGAACCGGGCTGACTGTTTTTATTTGGAAGAAATTCTAAATGTCTTTGGAGTCACAATCACAATAACTCCTGACCTCTGATCCGCTGAATGTGCTTATGTGTCACTTCTTGTGTGCTGTAAGTAAATTTAATGGATTAGCATGTGACTTTCTGTTTAAGATCCCATAAGAGTGGAGAAAGTGTGGATGGATAGCGGGATGAATGGATGAATAATTTATTGTCCTGGCAGTGGGGCAGGTTTGGAGAGAAAAAAAAAACATTGTGTTGGCAGAATTACAGGTGCTCATAAAAATAGCAGGACAGGATGTGATATGACTCCAATGCATTATTCAGTTAAATCGCTGCTCCGTCTTCAGGTGAAGGATTTATTGGTTCATTTACAATTTTCATTTTTTTTTTTTTTTTCCTGCAACAGTTATCATTCATTATCTTCCCTTTCTATTCAGCATCATGCGGCGGGGATATCACAGGACCTGGAGGGATCATCTTATCACCTGGCTTCCCGGAGCTCTATCCCAACTCCCTGAACTGCACATGGACTGTAGAAGTCAGCCATGGGAAAGGTACGACAAAAAACACTCACTTAAAAACATATACACTCACCGGCCACTTTATTAGGCACACCTGTTCAATTGCTTGTTAACACAAACAGCTAATCAGCCAATCACATGGCAGCAACTCAATGCATTACGTCATCTAGACGTGGTGAAAACGACTTGCTGAAGTTCAAACCGAGCATCAGAATGGGGAAGAAAGGGGATTTAAGTGACTTTGAACGTGGCATGGTTGTTGGTGCCAGACGGGCTGGTCTGAGTATTTAACTGCTGATCTACTGGGATTTTCACGCACAACCATCTCTAGGGTTTACAGAGAATGGTCCCAACAAGAGAACATATCCAGTGAGCGGGGGTTGTGTGGACGGAAATGCCTTGTTGATGTCAGAGGTCAGAGGAGAATGGGCAGAGTGGTTTGAGATGATAGAAAGGCAACAGTAACTCAAATAACCACTCGTTACAACCAAGGTATGCAGAATATCATCTCTGAACACACAACACGTCCAACCTTGAAGCAGATGGGCTACAGCAGCAGAAGACCACCCGGTACTCAATTAAAAAAATGTAAATATACATACAATGTGTATTCAGATATGTATTTTATTTTAGTATTAAGCCTTATACAGTCTAGTTTAGGAACTGAAACTCTAGACATGTTAATGTAAGTCATGTTTTGTTAATGTTGTACTATGTGAATCATTCACATATTACACCTCAATAACAGCACCTTTATTTTTACAGTCCTCCTCATCACACTGACATTCAATAGTCCTCACGACCACGACCAAATTATAAAACTATAAATTAAAACGCCGCCCCCTCAACAGATTCCAGGAACATTACAGGGATTTATTATTAGAAAGTGAGAAGTGACTTGAGCTAATGCTCATTTAAATGCACTGACTTTCTTCATCTTTGGCAGGAGCCCAGAATCCTCGTCGGAGGGATACTATATTACGCTCACTGAAGATTTACACGTGTGATTCCTTTTTTTATAAAAGAGTGTTCTAGTATCGGAGGATTCAGTTTAATTTGTACTTCTTCTTTATCAGCACTTCTTCCACTTCTTCTACTTATTAGAGCCGATGTTTTACAGTACAGATTTATACCTCTCCTCCTCAGTTGGAGAGCGTTCTTCACTCAGAATATTGCTTTTCATAATTTGTTCCACGTAGCTCTTTTAATGAACAGCTCTGACATGTCGGCGGTTCACCTAGTAAGAAAAACCTGATATCTCCGTTTTATTCACATATTATTCTCTATTTAATTACTTTAATTCCATTATCACAGCCCCCCCCGTCAGGTATGTGATCAGTAACCAGTTCTCCCAGACCTTCTTCTTCATTATCATTTGAAAAGCACACTGAGTTTATCTCAGTGCCCTCGCACTTAGCTGTATTATCCCCACATACCACCCTCGTATTTCTCTTTATCTCCTTCCAGAAGACGCTTTAATGCCGTTACCAACTGATCCTATTGTCCTAAACTAGCACCTCCATGTCCTCTGAAGAATCATCTTTGATGGATGAAGTCTCACAAGCAAAACTGTACTCTGGTCATTGTACTGCAGCCTATGTCCTCCATAATCTACTATGTTTTCACTGTATTTATGTGTTAAGAGTTTCCTCTTCTGCGCTGCCTGAAGCTCAGGTGACCCTTCCCATCAGGATTATGAATCTTTTATCACGGAACTGATTTTCCTTGTGTATTTTTTATCCCGTGGCTACCGACTGGAAGAGAGATTCATCTTTAGGGATAGTAGCTATGTAACTATTCCTCTCAGTAATTACCCACATCCCGTACCAGCTATATTAAAACATGGGGATGTACCCTCGCAGGGACGGCTCCTGATTAATTGATCATCTGGCTTGACTCTCTGTTATATAATTGCTGCTTTACAGAGCGCAATCAATCATTTCATTTTGTTTTTTTTAATTTTATGGCCATTTGGGATTTTGTGTTTGAAGTGAGCCAAACACTGTGGAGGACGTTATAGAGTCATATTCCAACAGATTCAACAGATGGCGTTAAAATGGCAGCGTGCGTATTGTGCTGAAAAGCAGCCAAGTGGCCATCATGGATGGGATGAAGATGCTGTTGGGTCTGAGTACCAGTGTGGAAATAGAAGCAGGGTGTGCAGACTGACATCTTGTTTTCTATCTAAAAGTGAAATGAGAGTTTGTTGATACAACATTCAGAATCATCTCAACCAACCTTAACACAATTTATCATTATATTCACTGCTGTAGAACATCTTCTATCACCGGTTATGTTCTTTGTTTTCATGTGAAATTACAGTTTCACAAGATGTGCAGATACAGACACACCGACGGAACGCCACGAGTCTTCAGTTACATACAGTTTTAATCTGTGAAAATCATTTTCACTGTTTTCTATTCACTATGCTTTTAATCTTTTTTATGTCTCAGTTTAAATGTTATATTTTCCTTTCTTTCCTTTTCATTTTAGTCTGATAGTTTTAGTATGATATTTTAGTATGATATTTTAGTCTGATAGTTTTAGTATGATATTTTAGTATGATATTTTAGTATGATATTTTAGTATGATATTTTAGTATGATAGTTTAGTATGATATTTTAGTATGATATTTTAGTATGATATTTTAGTATGATATTTTAGTATGATATTTTAGTATGATATTTTAGTATGATAGTTTGCTTTATTTTAGTCTGATAGTTTAGTATGATATTTTAGTATGATAGTGTGCTTTATTTTAGTCTGATAGTTTAGTATGATAGTTTAGTATGATATTTTAGTATGATAGTTTAGTATGATATTTTAGTATGATATTTTAGTATGATAGTTTGCTTTATTTTAGTCTGATAGTTTAGTATGATATTTTAGTATGATATTTTAGTATGATAGTTTTAGTATGATATTTTAGTATGATAGTTTGCTTTATTTTAGTCTGATAGTTTAGTATGATATTTTAGTATGATATTTTAGTATGATAGTTTTAGTATGATATTTTAGTATGATAGTGTGCTTTATTTTAGTCTGCTTCATGTTAGTGTGCTCATTCGTAGTGCTGCTGTCAGGATTAAAGCATTTCTTATTTAATGAATGTTGTGTGCTGTAGATGGATGTTTCAGCGAGCTAAACCCAAATTAATACAACTGATTTTTAATCATGATAATGACATTTTGAAATTATAGCTAACATTTAAATTGAATAATAGTCACATTCAGTTTGAGCTTATTAGCGTTAGACAACAGTCTGTGCCCTACAGAGTAAACAGCTAATCCATTTCTTAACCTTGTGGGTCACGATGGACATAAAAACATTAATTATTATTATTAACATTATGCGTTCCATATTCTATTCAAATCTGTTTCTATATAACTGAGTGCTTCTTCGTATTTTCCTGAAAACCTCTAACGCTGGGCTTCTTCTTATTTTCTCTCTCCAAGGTGTCCAATTCACTTTCTACTCCTTCCACCTGGAGGATCACCATGACTACCTCCTGATAACAGAGAACGGCAGCTTCGCCCAGCCGCTGGCTCGACTCACCGGCTCAGAGAGGCCTTCGCCAGTCAACGCCGGCCTGTACGGGAACTTCAAGGCACAGCTACGCTTCATTTCTGACTTCTCTATATCGCTGCAGGGATTCAACATCTCCTTCTCGGGTATGAAGGCATATGAGGGTTCTGTCTGTAGGAGGCAGTGGGGGTGGGGGGGAGCTTTAAAAGAGGAAGGAAGATGATTTTGTGGAGGAGTGAGGATGCTGAAAATGTGGTGGGTGGAGTTAAGTAGAAGAGGTAGCGACACCGTGACAGACAGAGAGAGAGAGCTCGTTCAGTGATGAGATCAGAAGAGCTAAGCCTCTCTAAAGCGTGCATAAAGTCACATGTGAGGAGTGATTTGTCGGTCAGAACGGCAGTGGGCTTAAGGTAGACCGCGTGCCTCAGGCGGCGCCCATCAGACGAGGATAATTAAGAGACAACGAGGTCACGCAGGTACACGCCGTCTGACCGTGATGGGAATGATCATCAAAGCATGCCATGTGGGTCAGTATCCTCTGGACGGAGGAGTGGGGGGGGTGTACAGAAATAATGGGCCCCCCCATGCAGAGACCAAGGAATGGAGAGAGAGAGGGAGAGAGAGAGACGGGAGGCTTAGGGAGGGAGATGGAGAGAGAGAAAAGAGATGAGACAGATGGTGATGCTGAGTGAGCAGGGTTGATGGAGAGGGCGGAGAGAGACAGAGAGAGAGAGAGAGAGTAAAGAGAGAGAGAGAGAGAGAGAGGATAAAGAGAGAGAGAGAGAGAGACAGAGAGAGAGAGAGAGAGAGAGAGAGGGTCTGCTTCATGAGCATGCTGGCTAAATGTTTGCCTGCTGTTCTCTGAAGTGAAGCATAACTTATGCAGTCATGAATATTCATGAGGTGTAGTTTGTGTGTGTAGTTTGTGTGTGCAGTTTGTGTGTGCAGTTTGTGTGTGTAGTTTGTGTGTGTGCGTATGTCTTTGCATGCTCTGGAATTAGCATCTATAGATTTCTTGATTAGAATTCATTTTTTGTAACCTTTAATGACCTTTGATCAAAATGCTGTCAGGCCACATGGTACAGTAGGACGCTGCCGTGACGTTCTGCTGTGTGGAAATCAATAGTGGCACGTAGCTGTGCATACTGCGAGGTCCGGCCCCGTGAGAGGAATGCTGCTGGGAGCAGGACCCTTCTCTTCCTCTGCAGCCGGAGGTGCATCTCCATCTCCGATGATAAGGCCACCAACAGCCCATGTATAATAATATTGCACGCAGGGTGGCCTAGTTTTCAGAGAGCACATCCTTCATCCAGACATCCAGGGTTCAAGCTGTTGGCATGTATCCCAACCTGATGGAGTGTCCTTGGGCAAGACTGTTAATCCCCACGAGTTACGATACGGCTTGCTTTGGCTGAACATGCACTCGCTCATTGAAGGGAGCAAGAGAACAGGGGGATTATTATCAATGTTAAGTGTAAGTAACAAATCACTCTAATGGAGGATTAATAATATATTTTGTGGGTAAGACATCTGATTTGTGGTTTCCAGAGTACGACCTGGAACCCTGCGAGGACCCTGGAACGCCTCGGTTCGGCTGGCACACGGGCTCCAGGTTTGGCATCGGCGACTCGCTGGCGTTCGACTGCAACACCGGATACCGTCTGCAGGGGGCGAGGGAGATCGTGTGCTTGGGAGGTGGCCGCCGCATGTGGAGCGCCCCTCTGCCAAGGTGTGTGGGTACGTGGTCAGCTGCTTTTTACTCCGTTTTCTTTCCTGTTTGTGTGTATTGATTGCAGAATTTGCACCGTTAGCCAATGTCATGTTTTAACGGTATTATTTGGCACAGATATGAACCTCCAGGAAGTCAGGGGAGGGCGCTCCAAGGGCAGGTTGAGGGAGAGGAGTTCAGGGACAATACCACTGCATCTGATTTATTCTGCCCCAGAGGAGCTCCATTACATTACTACACATTTTAAGAGCTGACTCCAGAGATCTACAGCACAGCAGCGGAGGCATTGTGTCATTTAAACCAGCTCCATCGAGGGATGGGACCATATGAAACCATCATGTCACGATATTATCCTGATAATCATCAAAATAAAAAATTATAAAATATCAAAATTGTTAAAATGGCACTAAAACATATTGGATTCACTTTACCTTACATTTAGTTAAGGAACACATATTTTAATTGCATCACAGATAGGACACACATCTTTTTTAGCGAAAAACAAACAATCGAGCAAACTTTAATATATCACCATAAATGAAATGATCATAAATCATAAGGACCTCCTGCATAAATAAAGGATTCATACATTTTAAAAAATAGCAACATTGTGTGAATCTGTTCTTTCTTACATGATAATATAATAATTCCTGTATTTATATTTTAAATCAGGCTCTATTCTTCATTTCTCTACCGTGATAAGAAGCTAGAGAGTTTTTTCAAGTCACTCGTGACGATATTCAGGATTTTCCCGATAATGGAGATTCACTACGATCGACTTTATTGTTGAGTGTTTTTTATTACGATATAATCCTATATGGTTCCTTGTTCCATCCCACCCTGTATGGAGTCAAGGAGGCTCTAATAGAGGAGACGTCACGGTGTAATAACGCGTCATATCATTGGGCTACAACACTTCCACTGTACAGTCTGGTCTGCACCGGCCCAAAGGCTGAACAGCCGGCACACCATCCCAGAACACGGGGATGATTGATTGGTTTCTCTGAGGCGTCCGCCGTTGGCCTTGGGTTGGAATATATTTGATATGAAAAATACAGATATGAGGACCGTGTCGTTAAATTAATCTCAAGTCGTTAGTAGACTTGCTTGGTGTGTGAGAGCAGGCTTGCTTTTTGTAAACTCGCTCATATTAAATGTTAATACGCAATAAAACCATTTTTCGTCCCAAAAATGTCAGAGCGAGCGCACCCACCCAAAGAGCACCTGATCACCTGAGCAGACGCTATCCCTCTGTTTCTGCTGTAACCGTCCAACAGAAGCGCTCCAGTTACTTTGTGCATGTGTCATATGGTACCCCACAGCGCCCATAGGCTCAGACACCGCGTCTCAGCCTTCATAGAAGAGGCACACCAGTTTAGTCCTGTGTTAGAAAAGGAACCGTTATGATGATGTAAAGTTCACATGATAGCAGTGCTTGGAAACAAACAGCAGAACTATGTATGTAGAGCTTGTAGTGATTTCTGCGTTTTAAAGTGGACATGCTCTTGTTTTAAAGGGAAACAAGTAAATTAATTATTATTGTCTGTTTTTGTTTTCTTGCAGCGGAGTGCGGCTCGACAGTCTCCAACAGCGAGGGAGTTCTTCTGTCACCAAACTACCCGATGAACTACGACAACAGCCACGAGTGTGTGTACAGCATTCAGGTCCAAACAGGCAAAGGCGTCAACATCACTGCCAGCAACTTTCAACTCGCACAAGGAGACGTCCTCAAGGTAAAGACACTGAACAAGGAGACATCCTCAAGGTAAAGACACAATAAACAAAGAGACGTCCTCAAGGTAAAGACACAATGAACACGAAGACGTCCTCAAGGTAAAGACACAATAAACAAGGTGACGTCCTCAAGGTAAAGACACAATGAACACGAAGACGTCCTCAAGGTAAAGACACAATAAACAAGGTGACGTCCTCAAGATAAAGACACAACGCAGTCGCTCCTCTTTGTTGACAGAAAATAGATAACCGACAAATAAACACAGGGCGTTGGTGAAGAACTACTGTAAAGCCCGGGACACACCAGGAACGTCAGGAGGGCTTGGCGGCTGCGTGATTCACGCACCGTTTTTTTTCTCACCAGCTGAGTTTCTGCTGCTGTCAGCTCTTTCTTTCTACATAGAGTTTGCCTTTCAAATGCCCATTTCATTTCATTATTAATATGGTTTATATTTATTTTAGACAGAGAAAGGTTAAGAAACGCGTGGTAATTTGTAAATAATAGTAAGCTCTGCAAGTCACTGCATGTTCTACAACACTGTCCGGCACATATTTCAGAATAAAAGCCTTGTTTTAACAAATGAAGGAATTCTGTCCACAGAAAAAAAAACGCTTGAGGTCTTTTATTTTGAAATGAAAGCAGGAAGTACTGATTTAAAAATAAGTCTTTACTTTTTTTTCATCTCTGTAACAAATTCTACAGATAGACATCGAAACTGTAGTAATCTTGCTGATATGATGTCAATATACAGTCAATAGATCACCTTCACTGTCCGTGATATATTCTACAGAGGTCTTTAACCTGTTAACACGGACGCCGAAATACAAAACAACCACGCCACGCGCTGCTGACGCTCCTGGTGTGTCCCAGGCTTAAGTCTAATCAGATTGTGTCGTTGTTTAATTAATGTTTAAGTATATGAGGCACGTGGTGCTCTTTGTATGATACAACATGGGAAAGCAGAAAAGGGATTTCAGGGAAAGCACCAGGCAGAAAGCAGAATTGTTTTACACCCGGGAGTCAGAGCAAAGGTCAAACAGCAGCAGCAGCAGCAGCAGCAGCAGCAGCAGCAGCAGCAGCAGCAGCAGCAGCAGCCCTTTGGGAAGGAAGGGATTCATTTCTTTGCTCAAAGGCATTTTAACAGTTGTGGTAAGCACCACAAATGTGATGCAAATGACTATGTAGTCCCCTCTTCACAGCTGGAAAGCACTCTTTTTGGGATGCAGATGTCTTGTCTAATGCTCCAATTAACAGATCCTTGTAGCCTACTATCAGTGTTTCTAGTAATGGAGTTGTGTTGACAGTAATCTCTTGTACTTAGTCATTTAGTGAACATCTGAGATGTGAAAAGACATGCTTAGAGAGCTAAACTGACTCGATGAAAGAGACAGAGAGCGCTCCAGTAGTATTCAACGGAAGAGCCTTGGATTTAATTTTTAGTTGTTTCACAAATCTCAATCAGAAAAAAAAATCGGTAGGAAAGTGGTAGGAATTTAAAAAGTTGCTTCTTCAACAAGTCATTTCCATTAGGCGCGTGGATCAAAACAGATATGTGATGAAAAGACTAACAAAGAAAAAAAGGCAATTATATTTAGCAAAAATCCTTACTCTTAAACTCTCGTTGGGTTTTAGTTCTAATTTAATATTTAGTTGATGATTTATAAAATAAAAACCTTCAAAATAAATTATTATAAAGGTTTAGTTTGACATCATGAATCTTACCGTCTGCACCGTATCAAATCCACGGGAAGAATGATGGTCATCTAATTTTCACATCTCATTTAGGACGTTGGTTTATGTGCCATATAAAACAGGGGATATACAGAACTAATGTCTTTCTTCAGTATTAATATTTAATTCTACTTTATTGTGTGTATTT
Organism: Sebastes umbrosus; assembly: GCF_015220745.1. NCBI lineage: Eukaryota > Metazoa > Chordata > Actinopteri > Perciformes > Sebastidae > Sebastes > Sebastes umbrosus. The sequence continues at coordinate 627,485 of NC_051279.1, read as the reverse complement.
AATCCTCCTCTTCTCTGGCTCTGATCAGGTGTACGACGGTAAAGACGGCGCCTCCCAGCTCCTCGGCTCGTACTCAGCCACGTCGATGCAAGGTCTGTCTCTCACCAGCACCTCCAACTATCTGTGGCTGGAGTTCTACTCGGACCAGGAGGCGACGGCGGCGGGGTTCCGGCTCATATACCACAGTAAGTCACATCTCATTTCCCCGGGGGAGGAGGGCCCTGAAGCTTTTCCAAACGACTGAATTTAGCCTCGTTCAGGAGCCGGGCATTTCAAGTAGCAGAATTTTAAAGAATGTTTTAATTGACCCTCAGCGTGCTTCACGGTGTCTTTCACTGTCAGGGTATCCATTAAACACAGCGTGGTGTTCCTGAAGCCTCTCCTGCAGGGAAATGAGCTTTTCTCTTTCCAGCCTTTCTCTCCCTCTGCCTCTCTCTATGTGAATCCTGTTTCCATTGCTCTCCTCCCCTGCAATTAGCGCCATGCCTGCCTAACTGTACCTTGTTAAAGCAGGTGTTATAGTTGGGATTGTTTGAAATCAGTGTGTTTGTGTGTGTGTGTGTGCCTCCACATGCAGTGCGTGAGCGTGTGTGTGTGTGTGCGTCCACATGCAGTGCGTGAGTGTGTGTGTGTGTGTGTGTGCCTCCACATACAGTGCGTGTGCGTGAGTGTGTGTGTGCGTCCACATGCAGTGCGTATGCGTGAGTGTATGTGTGTGTGTGTGCCTCCACATACAGTGCGTGTGTGTGTATTGAAAGTTTGGGCCGGTAATAGATGGGTTTAGTTTCTCCTCCTAATTGGCTTGCTGACTGTGTATTGTTGCTAACCGTTTCTAATTTATTACTGTGACGAGAGACAATGTTTTGGTGACACTGCATTTTACCGTCCAATTTAAAGTGTTTGTGTGTTTCACCTGCGGTTGAGCTCTCTGAATCCTCTTCCTCTACCAGCGGGTTTTCTGAGGTAGAATTCAACATAGTTAGTGAGATGGCAGCGGGCCAACTGCTGTTTTCACTTGAATAGTATGAAAGCAAATAAAGTTTTGAGCTAACTTGCAGTCACTCCACCAGATGTGCCAGATGTGCCGGATACACAAACCCTTCTACTCTAGCTCAAATGAAAGAACAGTTCTACTACAGACTGCAGCTCGGCATTACTCATGCTTTTGATTTTGCGACTTGACAGGCCTGCAAAAAAACTAATAAAATGTACATCAATCAGGGATGTGTAGTAGTAATTACAACCGCTAAATGAATTGCCACCAGCATCTAAATGCAACTACAATTAGTTGAGAAGAAATGATGGTTTAATTACAAGGTGCCTTTTCAGTTACAAAATTAGCCATAATTAAGTATCACATAATTGGATTTCATTTCTGATTTTTCCAGGGATGTGCACGAGGTAAATGGCAGAATTTAAACTAGCACCCTTTATCAGTCTTTCCTCGGGTCTTTTAACCACCGATGAAACGCCCTTTTCAACCTGGAGAGGTCTGACTGATGTATGAACAGCACGAGGGCAGAAGAAGGTGGGACACGGGCAGATTAAATCCTGTCTGAACATGAAATCTGAGCATGTTTTCATGACTCTTCCACCAAAAGTGCAGAGGTAATTTTCTAAATGTGAGCAGTAACTGCTGGAGATTTATACCGGGCATGACACTTGTAATGCTACCATAACATCTGGCACGGGCACGGACCTCGCTGCGAGAAGAGGCCATAAATCAGCGCCGCTGGGTTTATGTTGCTGCATAGCGGAACACTTCCATTTAGTACCTGAAGGAGAGGAATACATATAACGGCCATGGTCAGGTTCCAACATGGCGAGCTGAAGAGTTACTGCAGCATGTTTCTTGTTTATTTGATTTCTTTTGTATTTCCCCAGCGTGCTCCAAGCGGACGGGCTGTTTCTCAGTGCTGCTAAAAAGCTCACACTCAATTGAACATTTAATTGTGAGCATCTAATTGTTCTCTCTGTCCAAAAGGAATCTTTTACTGCCAAGTCATATAATGGGACTGTAAGCCAGCCCCCCCAACTGGGAATGAACTCTCAATAACTCTTTACAATAAACAGGATTGTAACGCTGGTTTCTGGTGACCGACGGTTCTGTGTTTATCTTCATGTTAAGTCAGTCATCAACTCGTATTCTTCTCCTCCCTTTTCTCCTTCCCCTCTCAATCTTCCTCGTCCAGGCTTTGAGCTATCCCACTGCGATGATCCAGGTGTGCCGCAGTTCGGCTTCAAAGTCAGCGACCAGGGTCACTTTGCCGGAAGCGCCATCACGTTCGGCTGCGACCAAGGTTACACCCTGCACGGCAGCGGCATACTCAAGTGCATGACTGGGGAGAGAAGGGCATGGGACAACCACCTGCCGTCATGTATAGGTAATCCTCTCTGCCTATGTCTGGATGCTGTCTTCTCTGTCCATCTCGCTGTCTCTCTGTCCGTCTCGCTGTCTTCTCTGTCCATCTCGCTGTCTCTCTCCTCCTGTAGTAGTTCTATTATTATTCAGGCCAGGCACGTTGTCAACATTCAGCTCCGCTAGGTGTTAATCCAAAGGACTTATCCCAACATGATTTCTACTTAATTGAACTGTGTTGAAGACAACACGCTGCATGTCATTTAGTCAGATGATATCAACAGCCCTGATGTTTCATTGTGAACCATTGATCTCTCGGTGTGTTCTTGATGCACAAATTGCCGTTTAGAGTCATTAAGAGAACTCTAGTGAAGCCATCTGAATTACTATGGACCTTTCCCTCTGATCCTCTGATCCTCTGACTGCGTTCACTTCATAGGCTGTGTTGTTTAGGTGTTTTAATCCACGAGCCACTGAGCAGCATTTCTCTAGAAGGAGAGGCGTAATTATCCGAGTATTCATATCAGATTGAGTCCCGGACATGATGTACAGTCTCAAAGCCTGCTGAGACAGAGGAATGATAAAGCTATTACCTGCACGCTGCTCCAGTCTGGAAGGTGTTGTGACACTGTCTGTTTCTTGATGTCTAGCAGTGATGGATTAAGGTACAAAAAAAAAAACAGATTTATAAATTCCTGATGTGTGCAGAATTGCACTTTAAATGCCACTGTGTCCAACTGCCTTCTTCAATGAAACATGCATTTGTTCCTTTTCCTGTGAAAGGCCTTCAGTCTGGCATTGTGGCGTGTTCAATACCATCACAAGAAAAAGCTAACTCGCTCTATTAATGTACTGTTTAACAGCGTGGATCACTGAATGGTCAATATTAATGATGATATTAATAGTGAGCGTTGTATCTGTGAGCTGAATGGGAAATGGGATCTCTCCAGCCATTTCTCCGGGGCCACATCCCGGCTCCTGTCAAGGACTTTTACATTTGCCCGGCGTTATGATACTGATTATAGCCCACCACTGTGGCAATCTAATGCAATTTTCCTATTAATTAAGTGCCGTTTGTTCTGTAATATAGATAGCAAGACGATAACCAGGGGAGAGACAACATAGATTGGATGATAAGATATTCCTTCAGTCATTAACATTGGTAGCAGTGTCTTCCCTGCAGTGCCCCAGCCTATATATTCTCTGGACACAGTCTTTTTAAAGTTAATTAATGGCATCATTAGGAGGCATATTTAGAGACAAAACAAGTTTTGCATGTGCGACTATCTCTGCTGAGGCGGGAAGTCCTCGTTGCTGTCCCATTACCTGTTAGAGAAAGACAATAGTTCATTTTCAGCCCAGCTTTAACTGTTGCTCATTAGTCCTCGCTGTCGACGCTCTGAGCTTCAGTGAGCCTGGACTCTGACAGCTCTTCTTCTGTATTTGGTGTCAACATACTGTACGAGCGTTTTCTCTAGTGTGAGTCTGCATTTTTTGAGGTTTTCAATTGTTCATTTTGTGTTCATTTGTGTGTGTTTGTGTGCGTGCAGCGGAGTGTGGTGGGAGTTTCAAGGGTGCGTCGACGGGGCGTATCCTCTCTCCTGGGTATCCCTTCCCCTACGACAACAACCTGAGGTGCACCTGGACTATCGAGGTCAACGCTGGCAACATCGTCAGGTAACACGGTCATATAATACATGCACATACTGTATATCTAGTATAAATGAAAAACGATTGCTATTGTCTTTGTATAATTAAGCCACTCTTTTAGAAAATCATTAAAATATAGAATATTGTAATTAAGATGTGCAATAATTTATCAAAATATGCGAATTGCATTGAGCATCATTACTCATGAAATAAACATATAATTGAGCCTTAAATCATTAGTCTTATAAATGAAACAAATATATAGGGAATATGTTTAAATCAACACTCAGAGGATCTGTGTGATGAAACTAAAGATCACATCAGACTGCAGATTATACACGAGGAAATCAAGTGATTTACATTCATCTTAAATGAACTGAGGTCATCCTAACTTTAAAGGACTCAAAGTTGAGTTAAGATTATTTTAAACATTAAGGATTCTCCTCTAAAGCTCGATGTCATCAAGAGAAGCCGCCTGCAGCAGCTCCATTAATAATGATTGGGAGAGGGACTTTGTAGACACAGTGACAGCCCCCGCGGGACTTCTCCCGGGACATGGAAGCATTCTTTTTGGTTGAGAGCTCCGAGTATCGCTGTGAAACAAAACCCATTTGGGCTTAGAGGTCGAAGTAAACATGGTATGATTTCATAAAGTCAGTCACACATTCTTTGTCAGAGGAGCTGCTTCGGGCCATCTCTTGATGAGATTGCAGATAAGTCCGCGCTCTCGTATTTCTAACTTTGGCAGAAATTGATTGATGATACCGAGCCTCAGCTGAAATACCCAGAAGCTTTGGGACACACTTTCTAGACGGATCTCTTCTTTGACTCAATTTAATCTTGCTAAGTTCAGCACCCGTCCTGCTCGCCTTCTGGAGAACATTTGTTTTTGTTGTATTTGAAATGTGCAAACGAACACAAGCATCATGAATTCAGCTAAACGTGAGTGAATGTAATGCCATAGAAGCTGAAATGATCTCAGTCTGATCATATGTTAAATGCAATGACTTGACTCAAACTGACCGAAATGAACTGAAGCCAAACTAATACCCCGTTGTGTTCACCCCTCCCAGTCTGCAGTTTCTTGCGTTCGACACCGAGGCGTCCCACGACATCCTGAAGGTGTGGGACGGGCCTCCCGACAACGAGATGTCTCTGAAGGAGGTGAGCGGCTCGCTGCTGCCGGAGGGGATCCACTCCACTCTCAACATCGTCACCATACAGTTCGAGACAGACTTTTACATCACCAAGTCTGGCTTCGCCATCGACTTCTCCAGTGAGTATCTCCATCCGAGTAGTTGATGATGCTTTCTGTAATGTGTGTGTGCTCTTAGTGAGAGTCTCTGAGTTTAAACACATCAGGTACCCAATGTCACTAAATCAATATGAAGTACGTAACGGTTGTATTCTGCATAACTTGAGAATGTGTCATAAATCTCAAACATTTCTTTTTCAAATTGAACATAATTAAATTGAATAAAACTGTCTTTTAATGTGAGTGTCTGTTTATTCAGACGTATTACGTGTTGTCACTAAAGAGCATGCTAAGCATGTGAGGAGGATGTTAAAGGTTAATACCATGTTGATTTATAAACACTATATCCCCTGATGATGTGAGTTTATCAAACTGAAGTATGGTGAACATTTCCTCCCACCGTGTGGATCTCTCAGTATTTAATGTAAGTCTTGATGAGCTGTGGAAGTCCCAGGTAGTTCACAGTTCGCTGCTGGCGGTCCGCTAATGCTCTCTACATGCTCTGCTGATGAATAGTTCCAACACTCAGCAGTTCATAACACCTCACGTCTGCTGTGTGTGATGGCTGTGTATTTATTTCATTTTCTTTAGTACACAAACATAATGTAAAAATCAATTCGATGGGATTCACTGCATGCGTTTGAAGCTGGAATCGATGGTGGAGATGCAGACTGCACTTAGAGAGCGGTCGGTCTGCTGAAGGCTGGATGTCACAATCTCAAACCTGCTGGTGTTAACTTCCTCTGCAGACCTTCTGCAGGGAGTGACGGCGTCTTATGGACGCGACCCAGAGTATTTCTGAGGATATCGGTGTATTCTTGTGTAGTTTGAATCTGTTTAAACCATTCTGAAGATAAAGTTACACTTACATTCACTGTGTATGTAGGATTAGAGTTAGGGTTATCACGTGTTTCACACGTTCAACCTTTTACGCCGATATTTTGAAGACAGATAATCAAATATATTGTAATGAGTTCATCATCTATAAATCACATCATATTCTATATGATCACATGACCTTTTTAAGGACCAGTGTTTAACAATTAAGGGGATCTATTGGCAGAAATGGAATATAATATTAATAAGTATGATTTTATTAGTCTGTAATCATCTGAAAATAAGAGTTGTTGTGTCTTTGTTACCTTAGAATGAGCTCTTTATATCTACATAGGGAGCGGATCCTCTCCACAGAGGCTGCCATGTTTTTACCGTAGCCCCAAATGGACAAACACTGTACGGAGTCGAAAACGTTACTCGCCGTCGCCGTCACTCTCTCTTTCTCTCTCTCTCTCTCCTGCTTCACCACTCACTTCCCACATACACACACACTCTGAGCACTGGACCACCAGATCCTACACACTGCTCCTTTAATTTCACATTTGTATTTTTTCAATATGTTTTACTTATGTACTTGTTACTTGATGAATTTTCTCTAGATGCATATATATTTTAGAAGAAAGCAGCAACAACACGAGGCTGCAATAAACCTAACAGTGTTAAGTCTCTCCATAAAGTCTATCGTGGGAATATTTGAAGAATCCATCAGATTGGACCAGATCATTGTCTTTGCTCTGGGCTCCACAGCTGTGGTTTAGGAGAACAGATTAGGGAAACACAGCAGGACTCTGACTGATATCAGTCAGTAATCTGTTCTGTGGTCTGACTCTGTTTGAGCTACGGTTTCAGCTCGGCAGCTGTCTACCGTACGATACGAAACTCATCATTGATTCCATGTGCTTTGCATGCATATGAGCGATTATGTATGTGTGTGTCATGTGTCTGTGTGTGTGTGTGTGTGTGTGTTTGCCCTTCAGGTTCGCTTGCGACAGCTTGCAGAGATCCAGGTATTCCCATGAACGGTAGTCGCAACGGGGAAGGGCGGGAGCCCGGCGACTCGGTGACCTTCTCTTGTGATCCGGGATATGAATTGCAGGGGGAGAGCAGAATCACCTGCATCCAAGTGGAAAATAGATACTACTGGCAACCCAGCCCTCCAAGCTGCATCGGTGAGAAACAGGGATGTAGTGTGAGTTAGAGAGAGAGGTGTATGGATTGAAGGAGAGAGAGGGAGAGAAGGAGGGATCAGAGGGAGAGAGATGGTGAGAGGGAGGTTTTCTATTAACTGGCTGCAGCAGAGACTATAATTCTCTCTCACTGATGTCTTAAGAACATGTGCAGGATAAATACGACTCTTCAGATATGTTTGAGTCGTTGCCAACTCTTATGTGGACAAATCCACTTCTGTAGCCAGTCAGAGACGGAGTACTCTCCCAGCACATTGTCTTATTAGAGCTTAACAGCTAATTACTTAACAATGTAATTAGAAATAATTACACTAAGTAGGTCCAAAGAAACCTAGATGTTGCTGCCAACAGGTCTAACTGAGGCTTTTTTTCCTGGCCAGGGAAGAGCTAGGCATTGTGCAATTACAAGATCACACGACTCAGCATTATGTAATGACACTAGAAGCACGGCCGTGTGAGTGAAACTTGATGTAAATGTCAGCTTTCCTCTTCTAACTCAAGTGTTACCACACCAAATAAGAGCAACATCCTCATCAGCGTGTTACCAACACTTCTTCATTGTGAAACATGACAGCTGGCAGTTTATTCATCAAACTCCATGAATGACAAGTAAAGCCTTTTGTGAGGCTGTGAGATGATTTAGACACAGAGAATATCAGAAAGTATAAAATCATGTAAACATAATCCATCCAGGTCAATCCTAGAGCAGACATGTCCATATGCATTAATTGATTAAGTTGTCTTAGTGTGTTGTTAGTTTCATTTCTGCCTCAGTCCCAAAGAGATCCAAGAGTCACATATCAATAAGCAGTAGAGAACATGATCAATATAATCACATGACCAGGAGCAATAAGTGAAGTCAAATTGATTAATGAAAGAGTTGCAGAAGTTCTTCATAAAGAAGCAGAAAGAGGAGATCCATTTTGTTTCCAGTTGAAGGTTTATCCTTCATATTTATCATATTGTACAACCACACAAAGAGACTAAGTTTGTTTCTGTGTGTGCGGTGCCGACCTGTTAAACACTGAATAAAACTCTTAATAGGCTACACCAGAAATTAATTGGAGAACGTACCAGAGAAATCCGATGCCTTGGTGAGACAAGTGTCAGAGAAACATCTCTTGTAATCACAATGTAGAGAGATATTGGCGTAGTCTCTCTAATGCCCCGGCGCTGGCCCGATGTCATCGTGGTTCCCGGGTGCTTGTTGCTGATAAAGGACCAGAAAGGTCAAAGAATTTCAGTCAATTATATTTAATGACCTACAAGAGTGCATTCCTTACCTCTACGTCTCAAACTGAATCCAGCTCAGCCAGAGACGTCTGCAGCAGCTCAGACACATTTAAAGACTTTCTCTGTGACCACTGTGGGAACTTTCTCATCCATTTCTTCTTCTTCTTTTATCGCTCAAGCTCCTTGTGGTGGGAATGTGACTGGATCTTCAGGATTCATCCTCTCTCCCAACTACCCAAACCCCTACCCTCACAGCAAAGACTGTGACTGGCTTATCGCTGTCCACTCCGACTATGTCATTTCCTTGGCTTTCATCAGGTAAAATGTCCATTTTACTTGTTTAGTTGCTTTTAGTCATGACTACAGTAGGGCTGCTAAAGTTAACCTGATAATAACGTGTTAACACAGATTAGTTTTAATGCTACTCATTTCTTTAACGCATTAACACTTCGGTCTTTGGGAGGTTGTAGTGGACTCAGTTAGAGGGAAGATATCGGCATCATACGACACTAGAGAACCTGATGAATCCATCGGTACCAACCATGGTACCACTACCACTACTACTACTACTACTACTACTACTACTATTACTACTGTTATCATGTTAAACTAGAGAACTTGATGAATCCATCGGTACCAACCATGGTACCACTACCACTACTACTACTACTATTACTACTGTTATCACGTTAAACTAGAGAACTTGATGAATCCATCGGTACCAACCATGTCAGACTGGCTGGTCATGAAGGAGGTTAAATAACGCTCCAAACTTCAGCTAAATGTTGGAGAGGATAAACTGTCATGTCCATGTTCAAAGGGGTCCCTTGACCTCTGACCTCCAGATCAGTGAATGTAAATGGGTTCTATGGGTACCCACGAGTCTCCCCTTTACAGACATGCCCACTTTATGATAATCACATGCAGTTTGGGGCAAGTCATAGTCAAGTCAGCACACTGACACACTGACAGCTGTTGTTGCCTGTTGGGCTGCAGTTTGACATGTTATGATTGGAGCATATTGTTTTATGCTGAATGCAGTACCTGTGAGGGTTTCTGGATCAATATCTGTTATTGATCTGTGTTGTTCATTGATTTACAATAATAAATATATACATACATTTACATAAAGCAGCATATTTACCCACTCCCATGTTGACAAGAGGATTATATATATATAATACTGGACTAATCTCCCTTTAAGGTTCATTTAAAACAGATACAAACAATGTGTGATTTATTTGCGATTAGCTATGGACAATCATGTGATTAATTGTGATGAAACATTTGAATAGATTGACAGCCCTATTTATAACGTAACACAAAACAACACTAATAATGTAGTTTAGGCAGATTTAGTCACAGTGTCATTATTTCCATTTTAAAGGGTTTGATATATTCCTCACGATGAATCACAGAAGTTGATTTAATTTGAAACAATCATTAAAAGGAAAATCCTGAAATATCCGGTTTCTCCAGGATGTGAAGAGTGGATGCAGTAAAATCTACCAGAGACGGTGAAAACAACCAACCGGTTGTCCTTTAAGTCCATGGTCCAGTAGCTTACAAGATGAAGCTTTCCCTAAACCTGCGCTATGTTTGTAACCTACCTGAATCCGAATGGAGTCGCTTCTCAGTGGCTGCACAGCGGCTCGGGGTGATGCTCTGGAATTGCTTGTTTTCTGCAGTGGAACCAGCTATAACGTCATCGTATTGAGCAGAGCTGGCCATGTGTGTTAAGCAGAGGACCTGAGTTTGAGTCCAGGTGTGTTGGGAGATAGGGAGGGGAGGGGAGGGGGCGGTGTTCCTGCCGCTTTGCTGTAATGTGGTGAAACAAGATTTGTGGATGAATACTGTATACTGCAGGCAGAGGCGTGTTATGAGGCTGAATGGTACTCAGACCATAAGCTTTACATTATTAATTGCAATGTAAATATGTAGCCTGGATCCTGGCAGAGAGAGAACTCCCAGATGGGCCCGAGGGCACTTCTCCCGGGCCGTGTTGCTCTTGACTGAGTATTATTTTTATAGTCGTTTCATGAAGGGCTGGAGAAGGAGCATATGTGCACCGGCTCTTTCTCCCCCCCCCTGGTGTTCCTCTTCTCGAGGTGAAGGAGAGACATTCTCCATGTTTCTGTTTTGTCCTTCAGAACAAACATCCGATGGAGTTATAGCACAATGCTGCTTCCTCCCTTGGGAACACCAAATGAAAGGATGGAGTTATGATTTTAAATTGGAGTTGCCTTGATCCAACTCAAATGCAATTATCTCCAAGCTATTTACATTTTTGTCATAAACCACGCTCATTATTTTGAAAACAAACGCTCCTCTCTCTCTCACTGCGGCATGTGATTTGATATACAGCGCTACAATATGAAACGATCTTTTCACACTGCATTGCCGTCGCCGTCTGGGAAGATTTTGTGCCAGCGCAGTGTCACAACAATTTAATCTCTTCTCACCTCTTGGGGGAGATATCTTTTTTTATCTCTTTGTCTGGAGAGATGCAAAACAAATCGCTTGGCGTGACTCACTTCTAGCACTGCGGTGCACACTCTCATTCTGAAGCCCTAATGCATTTCTAAATCTCACACACAATCTGTACAATCTGGTGGCTAAGACTCGGCAAAATAATAATTGTTTTATCTCATTTGTGTGTTTCTTTTCACTCGTCGCAGCTTCAGCATCGAGCCCAACTATGATTTCTTGTATATCTACGACGGACCCGACAGCAGCGCTCATCTGATTGGCAGTTTCCAAGACAGTAAACTTCCTGAGAAGATTGAGAGCACTTCCAACTTCATGTACTTGGCGTTTCGCAGCGACGGCTCTGTGAGCTACACCGGCTTTCATTTGGAATACAAAGGTACTCTGAGGGCTTATGCAAGTGGGATTTTATATGCATGTTCACAGAATAAGTGTATGTATTACAGCAGGGGATTTAGTTAGATACATATAGAAATGAATCAGAAAATAATGTCTTTGAAGCTCGCTACTATAGACAACGACTTGTTCTAGTGCTGACGCCAGCTGAGAGACTCCCTCATACATCTCCTCCATGTTTACTGGGTTTCACTTTTTAACAAGTTCTGTAGAGTTAAAGCAAACACAACCTATTTCTACCTGTTAATCAGCGAGCCCTCTCATTGTAGACACGTTGATTACTGTCTCTGCTCTAAAAGCTTTGTTCTGTTGATTGGCAGCTAAACTGCGGGAGGCGTGTTTTGATCCGGGGAATGTGATGAATGGCTCTAGAATGGGTACCGACTACAAGCTGGGATCTATGGTAACATTTCACTGTGAGGCCGGTTACCTGCTGCAGGGCTACTCCACTCTGACATGCATCATGGGGAACAGCAAGAGACCGGAGTGGGACAGAGCCAAACCCAGCTGTCAAGGTGAGAGGCAACACTGGTACATTAACACAAGGCCTGAGAGCAGAGAACTGCACTCCAGCTGTGTGGTCAATATTTGATACGATGTGATACCAGGACTGTGCTGTGTTAAAAATGAGCTGCAGTGTGGCCTGCAAGAAAAAACAAACCCAAATCATATTCTACCTCCGCCAAGGCCGAAGGCCGAGGAAGGAGGAAGGAGGTCATGTTCTCTCTGGCGTTGGTTTGTTGGTTTGGAGGATTACTCCAAAAGTCACTGATGGATTTGAATGAAATGTTTTGGAGGGGGGGGGGGATTCCGATCCGCCTGAGCATTAAGACCACAGGGTAGAACACATCCGCAATGTTACTGATGAGGTGCTGATGACGCGACCTTCTTCCTCCTTCTCAGAGCAGAGAGATACAGTACGTGTGTGTGGGTGTCTATGTGTAGAAACACACTCTTGTGTCCGGTCATCGGGTGTGTGTGTGCATTTAGTTTTTTGCTGACACTCCCAAAAGGTAAATTACATTAAACTATACCTTTTTGAGTAACTGGATATCAAGTTTATTAATACTATAACTTTAAACATTAGACAATATAGTTTTACAGAGGTTGAAATGTACATTATGACATAAATATTCTGTTCAGAGGGAGAATGACTTCATTCTCTGCTCAGGTAGACATTACTCCTTCGTTGTTCTTAGACTGGAGAATGTTTTTTACATTACATTGTTTGTACCGGTGATGTATTTTCCCTCCAATAGATTTTATTGAGCCTGTTTCAGCGAGTCAGAGTGTGAATGAGTTTCTGATTTCTGGCGGGTCGGGGGGGAGAGCCTGGAGCACTTTGGACAACGCCGAGGTGCTAGCTGTTAAAACCAAACAAATGATATACAAGGCGCTGACTTCACAAGAAGCGAGGCAGCCTTCGTGGTAAAGTAGATTAACAGACTGAAGCATCTGATTATCTTTGATTGTAAATATAAAAGCCAGAGTGTTTGATTGGTGTAGAGCAGGGGTCTCAAACTCGCGGCCCGCGGGCCAATTGCGGCCCGCAAGACGATATTTTGTGGCCCCCACCTTGATATGAAAGTTTAATGTTAGTGAGGCTGCAAAGTTTTTTTTTTTTTTTTTTTTATAAAGTTTTTTTTTGGGGCATTTTTTCATTTTTATTGAGGACAGTGGAAAGGGGGGAGAGAGAGAGTGGATGCTGAAAGGGCCACAGGCCGGATTCGAACCCGGGCCGCCGCGGTCAGGACCAAGTCTTAATACATGGACGCCCGCTCTACCGACTGAGCTAACCACGCGCCCTCGGCCCGCGAGCTTTATGTGAATGGCAGTTTGCCGTGGAAGGTCTCTTTGCTGCGCGAGCCCGAGCTGAACGAACCGACCAATCACAGCGGGGTATGTGGCTCCCGGGGGCGGGCCAATCACAGCGGGGTATGTGGCTCCCGGGGGCGGGCCAATCACAGCGGGGTATGTGGCTCCCGGGGGCGGGCCAATCACAGCGGGGTATGTGGCTCCCGGGGGCGGGCCAATCACAGCGGGGTATATGGCTCCCGGGGGCGGGCCAATCACAGCGGGGTTTGTGGCTCCCGGGGGCGGGCCAATCACAGCGGGGTATGTGGCTCCCGGGGGCGGGCCAATCACAGCGGGGTATGTGGCTCCCGGGGCGGGCCAATCACAGCGGGGTATGTGGCTCCCGGGGGCGGGCCAATCACAGCGGGGTATGTGGCTCCCGGGGGCGGGCCAATCACAGCGGGGTATGTGGCTCCCGGGGGCGGGCCAATCACAGCGGGGTATATGGCTCCCGGGGGCGGGCCAATCACAGCGGGGTATGTGGCTCCCGGGGGCGGGCCAATCACAGCGGGGTATATGGCTCCCGGGGGCGGGCCAATCACAGCGGGGTATGTGGCTCCCGGGGGCGGGCCAATCACAGCGGGGTATGTGGCTCCCGGGGGCGGGCCAATCACAGCGGGGTATGTGGCTCCCGGGGCGGGCCAATCACAGCGGGGTATGTGGCTCCCGGGGGCGGGCCAATCACAGCGGGGTATGTGGCTCCCGGGGGCGGGCCAATCACAGCGGGGTATGTGGCTCCCGGGGGCGGGCCAATCACAGCGGGGTATATGGCTCCTGGGGGCGGGCCAATCACAGCGGGGTATGTGGCTCCCGGGGGCGGGCCAATCACAGCGGGGTATATGGCTCCTGGGGGCGGGCCAATCACAGCGGGGTATGTGGCTCCCGGGGGCGGGCCAATCACAGCGGGGTATATGGCTCCTGGGGGCGGGCCAATCACAGCGGGGTATGTGGCTCCCGGGGGCGGGCCAATCACAGCGGGGTATGTGGCTCCCGGGGGCGGGCCAATCACAGCGGGGTATGTGGCTCCCGGGGGCGGGCCAATCACAGCGGGGTATGTGGCTCCCGGGGGCGGGCCAATCACAGCGGGGTATGTGGCTCCCGGGGGCGGGCCAATCACAGCGGGGTATGTGGCTCTCGGGGGCGGGCCAATCACAGCGGGGTATATGGCTCCTGGGGGCGGGCCAATCACAGCGGGGTATATGGCTCCTGGGGGCGGGCCAATCACAGCGGGGTATGTGGCTCCCGGGGGCGGGCCAATCACAGCGGGGTATGTGGCTCCCGGGGGCGGGCCAATCACAGCGGGGTATGTGGCTCCCGGGGGCGGGCCAATCACAGCGGGGTATGTGGCTCCCGGGGGCGGGCCAATCACAGCGGGGTATATGGCTCCTGGGGGCGGGCCAATCACAGCGGGGTATATGCCTCCCGGGGGCGGGCCAATCACAGCGGGGTATGTGGCTCCCGGGGGCGGGCCAATCACAGCGGGGTATGTGGCTCCCGGGGGCGGCCAATCACAGCGGGGTATGTGGCTCCCGGGGCGGACCAATCACAGCGGGGTATGTGGCTCCCGGGGGCGGGCCAATCACAGCGGGGTATGTGGCTCCCGGGGGCGGGCCAATCACAGCGGGGTATATGGCTCCTGGGGGCGGGCCAATCACAGCGGGGTATGTGGCTCCCGGGGGCGGGCCAATCACAGCGGGGTATGTGGCTCCCGGGGGCGGGCCAATCACAGCGGGGTATGTGGCTCCCGGGGGCGGCCAATCACAGCGGGGTATATGGCTCCTGGGGGCGGGCCAATCACAGCGGGGTATGTGGCTCCTGGGGGCGGGCCAATCACAGCGGGGTATGTGGCTCCCGGGGGCGGGCCAATCACAGCGGGGTATGTGGCTCCCGGGGGCGGGCCAATCACAGCGGGGTATATGGCTCCTGGGGGCGGGCCAATCACAGCGGGGTATGTGGCTCCCGGGGGCGGGCCAATCACAGCGGGGTATGTGGCTCCCGGGGGCGGGCCAATCACAGCGGGGTATGTGGCTCCCGGGGGCGGCCAATCACAGCGGGGTATATGGCTCCTGGGGGCGGGCCAATCACAGCGGGGTATGTGGCTCCTGGGGGCGGGCCAATCACAGCGGGGTATGTGGCTCCCGGGGGCGGGCCAATCACAGCGGGGTATGTGGCTCCCGGGGGCGGGCCAATCACAGCGGGGTATATGGCTCCCGGGGGCGGGCCAATCACAGCGGGGTATATGGCTCCCGGGGGCGGGCCAATCACAGCGGGGTATGTGGCTCCCGGGGGCGGGCCAATCACAGCGGGGTATGTGGCTCCCGGGGGCGGGCCAATCACAGCGGGGTATGTGGCTCCCGGGGGCGGGCCAATCACAGCGGGGTATGTGGCTCCCGGGGGCGGGCCAATCACAGCGGGGTATGTGGCTCCTGGGGGCGGGCCAATCACAGCGGGGTATCTGGCTCCCGGGGGCGGGCCAATCACAGCGGGGTATGTGGCTCCTGGGGGCGGGCCAATCACAGCGGGGTATGTGGCTCCCGGGGGCGGGCCATCGGCCGGGCTTGATGCAAGCAGAGAAACATTTCACAGCAGCTATGGCGGCCCGTGTAACATCGCATAAGCTTGATTAAAGCTTGATTTATACTTCTGCGTTGACTCGACGCCGCAGCCTGACTCCACCTCTCCAGACATGGAACTACACGTCGCGGCGGCGCAGACCGCAACAGCTGTGATTGGTCCAGTCTCTCCGCGATGCTGAGCGGCCAGGACCAAGTTCTACTTCTCTCTGCCTCCATCTGTTCAGTGTTTGTTCACACAGATCCACTCAGACATATGTTCTCTTCTCGGCGTTGCAGTAATGTCAGTAAAGTTCTGTGGTTCAACAGTTATTAGCTCAACTGCGCTCAGTTTCTGTTTGGAGTACAAGAAGAAGAGGAAACTCATAGAGACGCCGCCAGCTAGCGGCTTGGTGGTGTAACTGCAGAGCAACACAAACACAGCAGGCACAGCTTTACTGCGGAGTGACACCAAGTGCAATGAATATATATCATGTCTTTTTCAAAGCCTGCAGTGAAGAGAAAGGCTGGTGACGAGCACAGACAATTTCAGGAAAAGTGGGAGACGCAATAGAGGCCATGTTCAGAAGAACCCATTCAAGTTAAAGAACTGTTAATAATGACGTTTGAGAAGATGGTTTTTTTTTAACAAAGCTTTTTTTGTGGAATACCTGACCCAGCCTCACCCAGACTCTGCCTCCAGCGGCCCCCAGGTAAACTGAGTTTGAGACCACAGGTGTAGAGAGTCTACCTGGTCTGAACAATTAGTCGCTTTAAACTAACAGTTACAGCTACCTCATAAAGTGGTGTTGAAAAATAGTACATTTTTATAGTTGTTGGTATTTTATAGTGTTGCAAAGAACATAATCTACCGTATATATTTATAATTTGTTTGTTATTCCCAGCCAGATCTACAGTGTGAGTCATTTCCCAGAGCTCTTCAGTATCACAGTGATCCCAGTGTTCAGGAGAGAGGAGAGGAAGCTGTGAGGAGTTTGAAGAGAACGACCCAGTAGAATAATACTCTGATCTGCCACGGCTGAATTACCATTCATCTCTCACTTTGAGCAGCGGGGGGGAACCGGGGCACCCTCTCTCACACCGGGGAGCTGTTCATTACTTTTACCGTTGACACCTGCATACCTTCAGCGAGCAGCCCCGGGGTTATGTGCTTTACTAAAGGGTCCATCGGCATCTCTCCGTTTAGTGTTTGGACTGATGACTTAACAGTCTACAGGCTAGATGGAATGGCTTCAGCTGCCCCGGCATATGGCCGGCTCACATCCCAGAACATCATTTAGCAATTAACTGAAGTTGGTGATATTTCCCCAAGAAGCAAAACACGCAGCTCACTTTCAAAAGCTGGCAATCGCCAATAAGACAGCACCGAGCACGTTCTCATGAACACAGAGAGAGCCGGTGAGAGACAGACAGGGCCGGACGGCCGGGGAAACGTAGTGGATGTTTTGACGGCCCACTGGGATCTGTCCTGGTAAACCACTGCTGCAGTAGCAAACACCGGGCTGTGGTAAGAAAGAGTAAGTGGTGATTGAGTGGGAGAAGCACTGATGCTCTGAGCTTGTATAGTGTTAGTTAGTGGAGGGTTATGCTAAGGAGGACTCCAGTGCGTCATCGAGCCATGATTTCAGGGCGTTTCAGGCCCACCCAAGAAATCCTCAACACACAACTCAGTACTACGTAGTTCAGTCTTTTCTAACCTGAATAATGTGTTCAGAAACAGATGTCAGATTTGACTCCACCCAGACTTTAAACATGTAAAACATTGGAACGTCTTTATTTGCAGTTAACTTTCTCTTTGTTTCTGTGTATTCTCATGTTTTTAAAAATGCCTCATATACTGTATGTTATATATATATATATATATATATATATATATTCATCCTGTAAGAGTACGTGACAAATAAAACTCTAGAATCTCTTGAATCTTGAAGATAATCTGATCTCTCTGAAACTGAACACGTGGACATCTTAATGGCTTCCTGATTCTCAGTATCATCATATGTATAGATATATACTGTATAATCACTCAGCTGTTTTCTGGAGGATTGAGGTTAAACCTGCCCATCAGTCTTACAGAGCAGGTTGCCCTCTTCTCTTTAGCAGCACACTGACCTGTCAGGATGGAGCCATTACAGCCTAGAATCCCCTCGTCTCCGTAGCGCTGCTCTGACCTGCTGAGGATTGACAGCACGGCGTGGCCTCCTTCCCACCAGCAGCATCCTCAGATTCCTCACCCACCACGAACGATACCGCGGCTCCCGTTCCGTCTGACAGATCGGCTTGAATCAGAGTCCCACTTGCCGTCATCACATATGTTTGATTACATGCCTCTTGCTACTCCAACAACCAAATGTGGATAAATTGCTGATCCATCTTTCTACATTAGCGCCTCTGCTCGCCTTTTGTTCATCTCCTCCTGCGCCGCCTGCTCCGTGGAACAGCAGCAGTGACACGTGCATTGTGTTGGCCACAGAGGGGTTCGGAGCAGCTGGTGACGGCCTCCCTCCGACAAATGTGTGCGTGTTTGTTTACCGGCGAGGCTCCCCCACCTGATGGCTCGGTCCGTGAGGTCTGAGGAAACTGCATTAGAGGGCCTCTTGGCAAATTAGGTACATCATTAACAGCTTAAGATAGGACTCTGAGATACGACGCAGGTGCAGGACAGACCGCCGCAGCTTTACTGATAACTTCAGAGTGCCTACGCCGTGATGATGATGCTGCAAGTAAAGTGGGTTTTTTATGTGGAGCTAATAATTTTCAGAGGCAGGTGATGTCCCCCCCCCTCCCTTGTGGATAAGGTCATCATACCTTCCCGTGGCTCTAGTAGCACTAACTGTGTTACTGCATCCTAAGTAGGATGGTATATACTTCCTGTATATACAGCAACTTCAGAACCAGACTAACTGGACTTTCTCTGTGCGTCGTCTGCTGACTGGAAGCCTGTTTCAGCTGAAGAGTTGAATCCTGAAACATGCTGCTGGGCGATATGGGCTGATTAAAGTGGAGGCGTGTGAAACTTCTGTGATTGTGTGTTGTGTTGATTGATGATGTTTTTACCTGTTTTGAAGGCTTTTCCTTGCTGCTCGTTTCCCTTTTGGGTTTTAACCCTGTAAACACAACTCACACTTCCTTTTCTCTCCTTCTACAGCTCACTTTGTTTTTATAAAATGTCCCCAAAGTGTCTCTGAAGTGTCAAATTATTTTGGTTTGTTGACCAAAATGATATTTGTCAGCAGCTGAAGGTTTCAAAGGTGACCTTTCATCTCATTGAGTGATATGAACTGCTTACCTGTGCACTTTAAATGGATTTGCTGATTGTATTTGGTTGCCTCATTTCCCCAGGTATCGTGAGCCGGTTGTTGTTTTCACATTTGTTAACTGTGTTTCTCTGTTGCTTCCCTTCTCGTCCCCACAGCTCCCTGCGGAGGTCACTTCACAGGTTCAGAGGGAACCGTGCTGTCCCCAAACTACCCACATAATTACACCAGAGGCCAGAGCTGCGTCTATGACATCTTCGTCCCCGGGGACTTCGGTAAGCGTTTCACGCACTATTTTCACAGCGTTGCAGGAAATTGTTATCCGTTCAACGGCTGCTTTATGGTGCTGTCTCCAGAAATATTTAGACTTCAGAGATGAAGCAAGAGGAGGAGGCTAAGAGAGCTAATCGTCGTGAGTTTTCTGTTAACGATGAGGAGAGAGGAGATGGTCATGGGTGATGGAGTACTACCAAACTAAATGTTCTTTTCCCCGTAGCGCTTTATTTGTCTTTCATGCCGTTCGGTGTTTTGTGAGTTTGGATCGGTATGCTTGAAGGTTCCAGCCGTCTGCTGCTTGATTAATATTCAGTCCCTGTTTACATGCTTCATATCTGACAAGTGAATTGACAGAGAATCACGCCATCGGTTACACTGAGTAGACAAAGGTCAGTGAAGGCCACAGCTATTCCTCACAGTGGTGCGTGTCTAATGAAATCCCATTTAATCAATACATATTGTACATGTTAGAAGTCCATACCAACAAACTGCTGCCGGCTGTTTCCCTCTCTTACTGACGGCATGACACCACCTGAGAAACACAAGTGTTGTGGCTCCAGCGAGAGGCGTTAAAGCAGAATAAGATCAGAGCAAACACAAATTGATTGTGTTGACATGAAAAGTGCTGTGCAGCGTAGGTAATGGAGAGGAAGGTCAAGCAGCGGAGGGCTGTAGGAAATAGATGGAGCAAGCAAATTCACAGGTTTCTCTGAGCGCCTCTGTATATACATAATTCAGCATCTCAGATCTCCAGAAGACCTCGATGCGCTTCTGCTCAATATTCCCTGTTAATCACAAAGAGCTGCAGAAGTCGTAGGCAGAGGTTTTATTCTGTAAAGCCCCGTGCTTATGAAACACAGATTAATCCCCTGTGTGATGATCCAGCCCGACAGTTGACATCTCCCACTGCTCATGGAGAGCAGGAACCCACAGGTTCTTTTATTTATTTATTTATAGATATTGCATATAAATGCAGCCTTTGCTTAAACTGCCTGCAAAAGCTTAATGGAGTGTGCAAGTCGCCAAGCAACATTCCCACCTGCGCCTGTGAGTTTCTTCCAGGGCGTGCAGGCACCGAGGCTACTGAACAGTCCCGCTGATGATAAACAGGACTGTTGTGGTCGTGGCTTGAGGGAAATCTCTTTTGACTGTCGTAGTCTAACAAAGCAGCAGGGATTCACAGCCTGGTAGAGCAGACTCAACATGTTTGGACAACACTAGCTATGATGTAACAGGAAATCTTAAATTATCTACACTACGTGTCATTTCACGAGTTACATGGGAATCTTTGATTTCAAATCTAGAGCCAGAACAGATAACGCCGCTCTACCAACATCATATCACTAGTAGTGAATAACCAGCTCTCCACAGTTTCTACTGTAATGACAGAGCTTATTTACCTCCAGTATGAACAGCAGGAGGTGCTTCTAGAAAGCTAGTCTTTGGCTCGTCATGCAGCGACAGCACTACCCTGACAGGATTTAAGAATTAAGAAACAGAAAGGTGACTAGCTGACTTTGAATAGAAGGTCATGGTTTACTGAAGGTTGGCAGTCTGAAAAGCATCCGAGGCGCTCTGATTGGATCTCTGAGTAGAAGTTAAACATCCTTTATTTATGAATGCATGTAGAGATACCGATACCGGTATCGGAAACACATAGCATGCCGGCCTATGCACCGATCCAATACCATAAAAATCAACTTGTTTAACCGGAAATCAGTTCTTCTTCTTCTTCGCCGCTCCAAAACAGAATACAGAACTGTTATTTATTCCTAACTTCATTTATTTATGTTCTTTATAACTAACAAACTGAATAATAATAATAATCATTCTCTGTATGGATTTATTCATGTTTTACATTAAATGCTTTAACCTGAGCGAGGCCACACAACAGAGTCATCACATCACATCCATACAGTCAGGAGTCAGTAGTAAACAGCTGTTTAATAATGATGATAATAATAAGAACTATATCTTTTTTTATCACGCTGGTATCGGATCAGTACTCGCTGTCCGCAGATACCGCAAGTTCAGGTATCGGGATCGGTATCGGAAAGGAAAGATGGTATCAGAACATCTCTAAATGCAAAGATAACCTTTATTAAACTTGACTTTATTAAACCTTTATGCACTTGATCTGTGCATTAATAAAGATTATTGACTTATAATCACATTAATAAAGATTATTAACTTATAATCACATTAATAAAGATTATTAACTTATAATCACATTAATAAAGATTATTATTAACTTATAATCACATTAATAAAGATTATTAACTTATAATCACATTAATAAAGATTATTGACTTATAATCACATTAATAAAGATTATTAACTTAAAACCAGAGTAGATGCTTTTCAGACTGCCAACCGACTGTATACCATATAAACCTAATGTACTGTATACCATAGACTTCCATCCACAGACAGTCACTGTGTTTTCTCTGATTTTTGACTTCCGTATCACCGACACCACGTTTCTTGTCTCTCTGTTTTCTTCATTATTAGTTTTATTTTCATTGATTTATTGAACTGGATCATGTGAGTTAAATTGCATAAACAATAAGGTTAAGTAATGTTTGCAGAGTCCATGATGTGAGTGTTTTTAACCTCCAGGTAAAAGGCTACGGAGATAAATAGTGTTTCCTCTGCAGCAGCTTGGCAGCTGAGTGTAGCCTATAGGCAGAGTGAGAGCAGAAATCACATTTCACTGTCTCGTATACAGGTAATTGAAATTTGTAAGCGCCCAGGGTAGAGTATCAGACGTGTATCCGAGCCCGTCCCTAATATGACCGATAGCGTACCGTAAGCCTTTGAGACATTATGTCAACCTGCTTGAACTGGCGGGAAAAGGTCAAATAACATGTCTGACTCCGGCCCGGTGACCTGAGGGATTTACACCGGGTCTGGTATTATGTGGATATACGTCTTCTGCTGTCAAGACGGAGCTACGAGGGCAGTCCGGGGTGTAAATACATATATATGAATATATTCTTCTCTGCTTCTTCGTCTTCTCAGGAACAGGAACAGGTTGAGAGGAGGAAGCAGTACATCTAAACTGAATGAATCAGGAGCTCTTTATGGTTATTATGAGACTATTTGATAAAGTACAGTGCATGACATCACATCTGAGCGGTACGGTTGCCAGCATGGCAACCAGCCATCAGCTGCAGGTCGTCAGAGGGAAAGATATGTTTGAATTGTTGATCATCATTTAATTGATTTCACTAAAAACAAAACCAGTGTCTTCCAGTAGCGTCAGCGACGATGTCAGATGAGATGAGCGGTGATAGACACAGCTCGGCTGTATTTGATGTGGATAAACAAGCAGAGCCGGAGAGAGCTCTTCATATTTGAGTAGATAATAAACACGTTTTTTGATTTCATATTACAATGTGTAATGTTGCCATGTTCCCAGATCGGGGCAGTTATCTCACAGATGATAATATTACTGTATCACAGGTTGCTGTTTGTGTCAGAATGAGTCCGTTAGTAATGTTTCTGCTGGCTGGTGAAGTAGAGACGGTTCACCGTCTACCAGAGTCAATAAACGCAGCTCTCTCATTGAATGTGAAGAATTCAACATTCTTTATTAGTTGTAGTTGTTGTTTGTTTTTATAGAAGTGTAAAAAGTGATCGCCAACATGGACAACCAGATCAAATCCAGTGGTTGATGGTGGTTCAGAGCTCGTTGCCCGGGGCAACGGGGCAGCTTTTACTTTCCTGCCCTGCGATTCCTGCGTTACCTACGACTCTGCTTCTCTTCTGACTACATGATTTTTGTGTTCATGCAGTATGACTAATACTGATGATATAATCAGCTTCTTTTTCTGTTTCCTAAAAGCACACTGTGTGTTTTCAGATAGTCAGTGCAGAGGAGTGATAACTGAACACGTTGTGTGTGTTAATACATGTGTTGGATGTTGTGTCATTATAGTGGTATGATAGTACTGTTAGTATAGATTGACTGTGTTGTGTCCAGGCTGTCATGGTTTCTGTCTGACTGATTGAACAGACCCTGTGGATAGGTGCATACCTCCCTGTATGTGTCTGTGTTTTCCTTTTGGACCGCATTCTGCACCTGATATCCTGACATAATGTATGCACATAATAAACAGCCGTCCACTCCATCATAATGCACCATAGTGTAATCTAGTTCAGTCCTGCCTGAAGCATCACCTCAATCATACAAATACGTTTGTGTTTGTGCAGAGGACTGGCTGGCCTGCATGACATACCCTATATTTACAATGTGGATACCTGCTTTCTGCTCCTATCCTGTGCATGCCATACATGTTCAAACATGCATTTATGAACTGTATTCCAGTTGATGATCATAAAAATGATGATAAAAACAAGCTGGCAGTAGACACTGAGTGGAGTCAGTAAAAAGGCTCTACATTCATTTGTGAGCCATCATTTCTCGGTAGCTTAACACTCGTGCTTACGCGCCGTGCATATCTTATTTTACTTTGCACCATTCAGATGTCATTAAGGTACAATGTGCATCTGTCTTGCCCTTTAATGTTTAATTATTCTGTCAGAAATAATGGTTGCAGTCATATTTCAAACAATAACTGCTTCTTTTTTTAAAGAGATGAATTATTCATGGCACTCAACCTTTGCCTTGGGCACTGCTGGTAAACATACAGACGTACTCTGCCCCACAAGGATTCACTCTTGTTTACAACAAGTTCAGCGGCTACTATGGAACTTTTTATGTCCTATACTTGCACCAGTGCATTGACTTTTCTTATGCAGTTCACAGGGATACACATTTATCTTTGACAAAAATGCCAAACCAGTAGAGGTGAATTGGTAAATGGATTTTTAGTTTGTATAGTTTGTATTTTGCAGAGAGGATTTGTTTGTCCTTGGTGAATGTTTGAGGGCTTCAGAGGTGAGACATTTCTTCCAATTAGCAGGACTCTCCATGCTATTTGTTGTATATGGATATCTTTCCTTTTACGAGGCAGTATGATCTTTTTTGTTTAGAATTGAATCGTGCATGAAATATCCCCGATGAGATGAATCTACATTCACCCCAGATATAATTAACTTTGTTGATAACCTTTGAACATCAACTGTGGATCCAAGAAATCTCATTAACATTGAGATGATTGTCAGAAGCCATTTACATGACTGAAGTTGAAAATCGAGGCTACCTCCTGATAATATCATAATATATACTTCCAACTCTCAACCTAATTTTAACAAGGTTATGTAACATATCAAATATCATAACACCATATTTTTATTTGTGGTTAATTTTGCAAAAGTTGCATTTCATCTAGGGTCAAACGATTGAAATATTTAATGGCGATTAATCGCATGATTATTCGTAGATAAAAGAGATTAATGTAAATAAATCACACATGTTGTATCTGTTCTAAATGTTCCTTAAAGGGAGATCAGTCCAGTATTTAATCCTCTTATCAACATGGGAGTGGACTAATATGCTGCTTTATGTAAATGTATGTATATATTTATTATTGTAAATCAATTAACACAAAACAATGACAGATATTGATCCAGAAACCCTCACAGGTACTGCATTTAGCAATATCATAATCATAAAGTGGGCATGTCTGTAAAGGGGAGACTCGTGGGTAACCAAAGAACCCATTTACATTCACACATCTGGAGGTCAGAGGTCAAGGGACCCCTTTGGACATGGACATGACAGTTTGTCCCCACCAACATTTAGTGTAAGTTTGGAGCGTTATTCTTTTGTTTGGGACATTTGCTGGACTTTTTATTGGACATTTTTCGGACACTTTTTGGGGTTAGGGTTAAAAACCTTCACACATTCACTGATCTGGAGGTCAGAGGTCAGGGGACCCCTTTGAAAATGCACAGGACAGTTTTTCCTCTCCAACATTTAGTGTCAGTTTGCAGCATTATTTAACCTCCTTCACTACTAGCTAGTCTGACATGGTTGGTACCGATGGATTCATCAGATTTTATAGTTTACTATGATACCAGTAGTAGCAGTAGTAGTAGTAGTAGTAGTAGTAGTAGTAGCAGTAGTAGCAGTAGTAGTAGTAGTAGTATTAGTATTAGTAGTAGTAGCAGTAGTAGCAGTAGTAGTAGTAGTAGCAGTAGTAGCAGTAGTAGTAGTAGTAGTAGTAATAGTCTGACATGGTTGGTACCGATGGATTCATCAGGTTCTCTTGTTTCATATGAGACCAGTAGTAGTAGTAGTAGTAGTAGTAGTAGCAGTAGTAGTAGTAGTAGTAGTACTAGTAGCAGTAGCAGTAGTAGCAGTAGTAGTAGTAGTAGTAGTAGTAGTAGCAGTAGTAGTA
The DNA here is from genome assembly GCF_015220745.1 of Sebastes umbrosus. Lineage (NCBI taxonomy): Eukaryota > Metazoa > Chordata > Actinopteri > Perciformes > Sebastidae > Sebastes > Sebastes umbrosus. The sequence goes on along the minus strand of NC_051279.1, from coordinate 601,813 downwards.
GTAGTAGTAGTACTAGTAGCAGTAGCAGTAGTAGCAGTAGTAGTAGTAGTAGTAGTAGTAGTAGTAGTAGTAGTAGTAGTAGTAGCAGTAGTAGTAGTAGTTTGACATGGTTGGTACCGATGGATTCATCAGGTTCTCTAGTTTACTATGATACCAGTATATTAACTCTAGCTTTAAAACTGAGCTTGTTACAACCTAAAAATCACGAGTTGCGTTAACGCGTTAAAGAAAATAGTGGCGTTAAAAGAAATTTGCGTTAATGTGTTATTATCACGTTAACTTTGACAGCTCTGATTCTACCTACGGTCGTCTCTCATAATGAAGGAAGGATGCTCATAATGAGTCATTGGTGAATTTGATTTCATAGACACAACATTCAGTCACCTCTGTTTCTGTGCCCGGGGCTTTTTATAGCTCCAGTGTATGTGTCTATATAATACTAACAACAACATATGCATATCGGTTGCCACAGAATGTGTCAGGAGGCGAGACGGGAGCACTGACAGATTGCAGTAATAAATCTGGGCTGTAACGAGATGGACAGAGAATGAGAGAGAGAGAGAGAGAGAGAGAGAGAGGTAAAGAGGAGCGAGTCTAACTAGAGAAAGAGGCACATAGATCTGGGTTGAATGTGAAAGGCTCAGAGAGAACACGGTAGATGGAGAGTGATAATGAGTGAGAGAGTTCTAATGAGCGAGACAGCGATGGAGGAGAGAGAAGCGGCGCTGCTGCTGAGAGCGATCATAAAGACGTTGACCCTGGAGGCTGATTGTTGACTCATCAGCGCTGTTCGCTGGAGAGTAAGATTACGCCTGGAGCCACCGTGGTACATGACTTGCTACATCCCACACAAAAACCATTACCTTGTCTGTCTGCGTCAGCTTACAGTAGACGCTCTACCCTCAGCGTGATTAACCTCACGTGAACCGTGAACTCTGCTCCACTTTGATGTACAGCGTGTTTCTGTGAAGAGGATTCACAGGTTGGTCTGTTTGTGGATGTGTAGTTAAGAGTATGTCTCCCTGTGTTCACAGGGTCCTATGTTCTAGATATAAACTAACATTATGATAGATTGTTAAGGGCCATCTGTACAGTTCAAATTGCAAACTAATGAAAGGAGATGGAAGTTTGAAATGGTAAAACTCAGTTCAGCCACTCTGGATAAATCAATGTCTAAAGGAAGAGAAAAAAAAATAACTTGCCAGCAAATTTGCGGGCGTGGGAGGAGGTGATTTTAATATTTAACCTAGAGAAACATACATCGCTGAGAACATCAAACCCTGGGAAAGGTCTTGTTAATGCGTCACATTAAGCTAGGGAACATGGATACACTACCGTCGAGCACTTAAACCTGAACGACTGCATTGACTGGATTTGACAACCTGTGGTTTTCAGGTTGATGAGATTCTGTGTTCCCATTGTGAGAGTGCAGTGGCTTGTGCTGGTTGTCAGATCCGCCCCTGAAGAGTACCGAACGCCGTTTCAAAAGTCAACAAGTAAAAAAGGAGGATAAAGACCGAAGCAGAGTGCAGCTTAAACTGGAGGTACATATCTTTGTCCTCTTCCTCCTCTCTCTTCTCTCTGGAGGTGTCCAATACTTCCAGCTCTCAGTCCACAGAGGGGAGGTTGTACCCGAGATAGAAGCCTAATGGACTGGATGCAGCTTGTGCCAAGGTGCAGCCGCGTTCTCCCTGCCAAGAGGGCTGATGCAATTTCACTGTGATAATGGGTCATTAAAAATATATGTGGCTGTGCTGTCATACAATCCCTCTGGTTTCTGTAAATGAGGCTTGTGTACGCTGTCACAGCCCAGAATCTCAGAAGGCCCCGCGCTGCCACAAAGCAAAGACGACAGGTAGCTCTTCCATAATTCATATCCAGAAGGACAAACATATGCTGCCATTTCTCCTTACCTTCTGCAGCTGCCTGTGCTGTGAGTGTCTTTAACACCTTTCTGGGCTTTGTGCATATTTTGCCTTGAGGCCCGTGAAGCTAATGCAGCGGCTGTGGGCAGAAACGGGCCGGCGTCACATTCCAGATCCATTAGTGGCTCGTCCTCAGCGATGCCTTTCACAGCATCGCCCAACGATGGTTTATCTGAGTGGCTCTGAACAAGTAGGAACTTTTCCCATCTATTTCATTAGCTGCCATCATGGCCATGTAGCTTCACTGAGCAACACGGTTTTTATTAAATAGAAGTCACCAATCGCAAACAGACTGTGGTGGTAGCAGAGATAATGGTTATTAATAACACATAAGCAGTTTACAGAAGAAGTAAGCAAATGGAAAGCAGGACATGAGTGTAGTAGTCAGCTGTTACAGACCACCAGTGGTCATTTATCACAGAGACTACGTTCGTCTCCTGTTCTCAGGGAGTTTTGAATTTGCAGTTCCAAAATGTGAATGTAAAGTTTTGAACAGATGCTTTTGTGTTTATGTGTTTATGTGACGGGCATAAATCAAAGCCCATAGACCCTCTTTACAGCACACATTCTGCCTTATCACAGCAGTAAAAGAAACAGGTGGAACTACTAACATTAACGACGGCTCGGTTCCATTAAGTGTCCCCGGACGCATTATCAACATTAGATGATAACAAGAGAAGTAACTCCTGGAGGTAGACGGGGACTCTGATGAGTCAATGAGGAGTCAATGTGCAGACAGGTAGCTGATCAAAACAGTTATCAGCTGATCAAAACAGTTATCAGCTGGAAGGCAAAGTGTCCTGAGCTTGATACTCACCAGAGGTGTGACTCTTCAGCGGCCTCACGACTCCATCACGAGTCACTGACAATGATTCAATCTAGGGATGCACCGATACCACTTTATTCAGACCGAGTACAAGTACTTACATTTGGGTACTCTCCGATACCGAGTACCGATACGAGTACTTCTCTGTGCCTAAAGACCCTCGTTAACAGCCAGCTGGAGGGTGTGAGCGACACACGGCAGGCTGGGGAGTCCCGCATACGAGGCGGTGCGCCGCCACCGGCTCTAGGTCGGCTTGGAAAGGCTCGGGGCGAAGGTGCTTCCCGGGGCCGTGGACAAAGTGTCACCGGGTGGACTGTCCTCAGTGCGCCCCGACCGCGTCGTGCCTCCAGGGCGGGGCTCGGCCCACGTAAAAGGCGCCAGGGGTCTGCGGCGATGTCTGCAACCCACCCGACCCGTCTTGAAACACGGACCAAGGAGTCTGAGGAGTCTAAAGTGATATCGGAGCCGTTTTGCGAGTACGAGTACATGAGCACAGTATCGGACCCGATACCTCGGTATCGGTACATCCCTAATTCAAATGCACAACGATTCTCAATGCATCTCAATGTATCACATCCATTTTCTATGTTACTGCACATGTCTACTTTTTCATCGGTTAATAGAAGCAGTCAGATAATTCTGGATCCCTTTTCATTTAGAAAGTGATTTAAAAGATCTGATTCCACCGTTTATAATATAAACAGCTGCATCCTTTCAATCCCAGTACCGGTGTGAGCCACCTCAGTACAGAATCAGTACAAAAACAAGACAGAAATCCCTCCGCAGTGCTGTAATCTACTAAAATCAGGTTTTCACATGGCGGCTCTAAGACAGGACACTCCCTGAACGCCTACGGCGTTTTACACAGCATGAATTAGCCTAGCGGCTAGCAGGCATTTCCTTACTCAGCTCTCGGCCCAACATTGTTGAAACAGTGAAGCTAATATTGTCAGCGAGAGCAACAAGTTATCGGACTGAGTGTTTGAATGGCGTCTCTCTGCTCGGAGAACACAGAGAGTGAGCAACGCTCCGCCCGCTGAAACACAGATCAGAGGAGAGGAGGGAAACCAGCACGACAGCAAAACGCAGGAAAGACTCTGAGACCCGGAGCTCAACAGAAACCAAACTCAGGATTCTGTTCTCTCTCTGCATTGATGCAGAATCGTCCGCATCGCCATGCATCTTAGAATCCAGAAATGTCCACACCTCTAATACTCCCCAAGGAGGCCTGGTGGGCAGGAGAGGTACAGCTGGATGAGGAATAACATGACACCAGTGATGGAGAGGCTGAGAGGATGATGGATGTGCACACTGCAGGCATCTCCTTCACATCTGGGACAAGTTGACAACTTGATAAAGATGAACTAAAGTGTGATGGAAGCAGGGTTGTTTTGGGGGGGATGGTTGAAGTTGGAGGGTCTGCGTCTGCTTCTGTTTCAGACCGAGGAGGGGAGGGGGGGTTCACTGATCAGCTTCCACGTGATACCTCACAATCACACATTATTCTCCATTTCAGATAAATACTCTGAAACTGCAGAGAGGTGATGTGCTGGCTAGGTTTAGTTGAGTTTTAGCCGTACTGTATCTGAATACAATAGAATCCAAGGTAAATGCTCTAATGCCTCTAATGTGTGTAACCCTTTAAGGTAACATTGAGTATTTACTGTCAGTGTAAAGCATTCCAGCAGGACAGTGTGACATCACATGATCAGGTAATACTCTCCTTGAGTCTTGTCACTTGAAGATGTTTTCAGATAAACGCTCCAGTCCTGGTTTAGGTCATGTTTTCGGTCAGCAGCATGAGTCTGTAGTTTCAGATGGAGTCCAGTGATGTACGTGAAATATGATCTTTTTATATTTCTGCTTGTTGTGTTAGTGGGACTAAACTCAGATATTGAAGTCTAGTTTCATGTGTGAACGTGGAGAAAAGTGTTTATTTAATAGCAGTATGTGCTAATGAGTCCTACATAACAAGCTGGCGGTCATGTAGCGTGGCCAGCAGCTAGTTCATTATTAATATCTGAGGCAGATATATACAGTATAGTGGACTATATGTTTTACTGATTGTTAAAGCCACAGACGGGAATAGAGTCCCTCTCTAGTGCTGTTGCTGCAGACTTTTCTCTTCTAGTAACACCGTGATGGGGATTTAGAGCTGTGAGATCTTTTCTATATCTCTGACCATCCACTTGTTTTAGTACCGTCTGCTACATAAACTCATTTCAGCACATAGTCTAAAGTCATTCTGAGCTGTTTGTCGGTTCACTGCATTAAAGAAAGAGCTCCATATGAATCAGTGTTGTTGTGAGGCGACGGTGATAATCTGTGAGCTCCATACCTCCGTACCTCTGACTATAATGCTACTGATAGATGGAACAGAAGCAGATTGGTTTGTTCAGGTTAAATAGCGACAGAGAAAGATTAGATACCAATCATACATGTCTCTCAAAGCATCTCAAAGCATCTCAAAGCATCTGCTGTCGGCTGCAGAGGAGATAAACATTAATCCATCGATGATGGAAGGAAAGCACTTCAATGTGATGAACGTCAGCGTTCTTCAGACACAAGCCTACGTGTCCAATAACACCTCTTTAAAGAGATAACTAAACAGTAGAGGACCTTTTCAGAGCAAACATCTCTTCATCAAAATCAACATATTGTGTTTTGTGATTCTGTATTGATTCTCAAAAACACTATTGAATTGTAATTTATAGTTTACATGCAAAGATTAGCTCAGTCAGTACTTGAACCTCTCAAAGTAGTGATGTTGGGTGTTACAGGGACTGATTAATGCATATGGGAGGTGTGTTCTTTATATAATGAAATTACATTAATATATCGCCTTACTTACAGTATCACAGTATATTGAGTCGGACGGTGAACTGGAGACAGTGAACGCAGCATCGTAGCTGCTAAGTTAACGCTCCCGGACGGTGAACTGGAGACTCCCGTCCTACAGCTGGTGCACCACTGCACGCGAGGCACAAATCTTGTCAGTTAATGGTTAATAATCGGTTAATGGTTAATAATCGGTTAACGAGGGTCGGTTATCGGTCAAGAATATTTTTCATCAGAGCATCCCTACCCTGATAAGATGATGATGTCATGTCAGGGTAAACACCGGCGTAATTAATCTCATTAATTCTGGCCCTGATCCCTTTAGGGGTCCAGGGCTCTGGTGTAGTTCACGCTGGCTCTGACCCACTAAACACAACTGGACCATCATTCATCTCATCCGTTCCAGCTGTGTCTCCTCTGCTACGACGCGTCAGACCGGCTGCTGGGTGAAGGTTCTGTTTCTCTCCTCAACCAGTGAACGTAGAAACAGGATGATACACACAAGAAGGATCTCAACCTTGTGAGTCTTCTGATAATCCATCAACTCCACACAGTGATCCAGCGGGCCGTGCTCATTCATTCTGTAGAGGGAAGATCAAATAGCAGAGGGGGGGGGACGCAGACAGAAAGAGACGTTCTAAGATTATGACATTTCTCCTCCCTGCTGTATTGTAATGATCCTATATCTGCAGCACATGCCCTTGTTCCTGACAGGGAGAGGACTCTGATGCCAAAAGCCCAGACCATAAAGAAGCCAGATGAGAAGTGAGAAGTGCAGCCAGAGTTTATAGTGTTGGGCCGGTAGCTTTCAGCCAATCAGATCTGTTGTCTGTTCACCAGCCTCCTGTTTCCTCTCTAAAGGAGAGCCCTTACATTTCACTTCTTCTCTGTGATCGCCTCAACCTTTAACACATGACTATCAACAAGCAAAGCAACCCTGTGTTGTGCAGTTAACAATATGCACCTCCAAAAAGAAGGAAACACTTTTACCCCATGATTATAATATATATCTAATCACAGGTTGACATGCATCTTCTCCAGTTTGCTTTGCTGTGAAACTGAGTAATGTGTGAGACGTGTTCGGTGAATCAGATCACAACACTATTGATGCACAGAGAACGGTTGTCTCGTTGGTATGTACAGTATGTTGAACATTTAGCATGAATGAACATGTGGTATGTAATCTGTTAGTGTATATCTACGATGGTAAAACATGTTGTTTAGGTCATAAAAAGGTTTTATTTCTCTATAGGGTCCTTTCCATAATGTAGTCAGACACTGATGATAACAGTCTGAGCCCGTCAGTGACAAAAACAAGACCTTTTAGTGGACGTACTGTTCATTGACGGCGAGGAGTTGCACCGAGCGATTACATCCCAGCCCGTTTAGCGGGTGCCGTCTGCAGCGTTTTCCCTCCATACTGGACCAGTTTCATCACCTAGACACAGAAACATGGGGAAATAGAGTCCAGGTTGAAAAATACCAAAGTGACCCTTTAATAGCATCCGAGCAGCGTTCAGACACAACAACATGCTTGCATTGTTACTGACCAGCTGCATCCATTCACTGACTCCGGCTACACTTCTCCAAACGGTTCCTTGAAAGCAGCCTGGTCACAAAGCGCTCATCGTTCCAGGAACATCACAGTGATCTTAATTGACTTCACTTGGCTGAACTTCCTCCAGACCCCAGCCTCATAGAGCACCTTTGAGATGTGGTGGCAAAGGGTTTCTCACAGTGTGAGTGAACTGGCAGATCTCTCAGGAGCTGTGTGTGTACTGGGTCAGACTGAACCAAGAAAAGGGAAACATCACTTTGCTGAATCTACGCCTCAAAGACTTTAGTCTGTTTTGATGCAGAAGTCTCTTACGCAACTCCAGCTAGGTGCATCCTATAAAAGTGCATTTTAAAGTGTGAGCTGTGTGTGCTCTCCTTACAACCCCTTTATTTAAATCATTCTAATGTATGATCAGCCAGACTTGATTGCTTTAATCATATGATTCATTTAAATCCATTAATATCTGTCAGGAAGCAGCGAGGGCAGCAGAAACCATCACAGCCCCTCGTCACATCTTTCAGAATGACTGCTTTCAAGCGGAAGGAGTGTTAGATGACATCACATGAGAGGAGGATCAACCTGGAATGTACATATTTCTTCATTATTTCAGCTCAGCAGGCAGAGCCGTATTAGATATAGGAATGCACTAAACTCCTGATCTAATACCCAGAGAGGGATCTGATTAAAGCCACTTAACTGCTTTGGGATAATTCAAGGTGAAGATGCAGGCATGGAGATGTTGTCCATTGTTGAAGTGCATTAAGTTACAGCAGCATGACTAGGCCCAGAGGACAAAGAGATCCATCATAGTCCTGCATAAATGAGGTAACACGTTTACAATGATTTATTGACTTAATATCTGCTCGTGATTACAGCAAAGGAGCAGATTGGAGTCACGCATGGCCGGCTCTGGATTAGAGGCAGAGATGAGCGACGCTGTAGTGTGAGAGTGTGTAGACGTGTGTGTTCACGGTGTTGGTATGCTAATACGGCAGCAGTGAGCTGTCCCTAAGGGGAGAATCATCTCTTATTCAGACCCTGGTTCAGCTGTAGGCATCCTCACTCCTCAACAGATCCAGAAGCAGGTCTGCTGTGCTGCTCTGCTCTGCTCTGCTCTGCTCTGCTCTGCTCTGTGGGAGAACACCAGTCTTTGTGGATTCTACGGTGTGCGGTGTGTACAGGTGTGCATTTGCATTTAGTTTTTTTGCTTTGTCAGAGTTTCTTGACAGTCATTTGTCTTTGGCTGTTGTGTGTGTTCGATCCGTTTCATATCACAGAGTAAGAAGAGAGGCGCCCTTATTATAAAAACATAGAAACTGTCACCCACACCTCCACATCTCCTCGCTCCGCGTCTCCAGCACCGTCATCTGGTCGCTCGCTTTGTGGTCACTCCAAACCGCCGTCGCAGCATCGCAGCATCGCAGCATCGCCTCCAGTGGCTGTTAGGGAGCGTTTAAGTCTCTTTCTCTGCCTCTCATTCTCTCTCTCTTGCCTTGTCTGTCTTAGTTATGTGGCAGGTAGAACGGTTTTACAGTGCTGAATGCCAGAGGAGAGCCCGAACACTACAAAGTGAAGACGACAGGAAGCTGCTCCATAATTCATCGCCAGAAGCACAAACATATGCTGCCATTTTTTACCTTAAGCAATTGCCTCTGTTACCAGTGTCTTTTTTACACCTTTCCGGGTGGGTCTTGCATCATGTGTATTTTGCCTGGAGGCGTTGTGGATGCAGCGAACACGTTGGCGAGAGCTTTTACTGGCCCAACACAGCCCGGCTTTTCATTTAGCAGTTACAGCCATTTAAAGTCTGTTCCTCTCAATGTGACCCAATTCTAGTTACCATGCATGTGTGTGGAGCCGTTAGAACGGCGACTCGCACTAGTTTAGAACTTGTTTCTTTATTTTCATGGCACATTTAACTCAGTTGTTTTAACACAATGTCAGCTAATTGGACAGAATTTAGCTCTTTCACAAAATGTGTAAAATCAGCTGGTTTAAACAGGTTTACTGTGATTCTAACGAACACAGACTTTGTATTTGTCTATTTACAAACTGATAACAGAATGATTCTTCAACACACTTCAGCCATACTTTAGTATTTAAGATGAGATCTTGTTATTTAGTCAAAGTGTTTCTCACAGTTTAAACCCACTTGTCATAACAGGACGGTATTTCAGAACTAGTATTCTCTGTGCTGAGCTGTGATGGTGTTAATTAGTCTCTATTATTCTTTTTAAATGAACTCTTTTCAAAGCGTCCCACACACTGGATCATTGAAACTGAGTGAGACAGTTGGGAAATCATTTTCTTGGAAAGGTTAAATATCAGTAGTTTGTAATTTATTCCCACAACCTGCTCCTCTTTATAATCAAACTTCCTTCTGGTTGTTATGTGATGGAAGCACGGTGCCAATGCTTTTCCATATGACAGGAAGTCAACTGTGTAAGGTGCCGCTTTCCTCGGTGACGTGATGGAGGTTTGCCTAAACCGTAGAAAGAGCCTGTCGGGTGCAGCGCCTCAATTAACCACCAACACCGTGGCACCACAGTGAGCACACTAATGAACTGAGCTCCATGGTACGCTGATCGGCCGTCTTCCATCAGGTCGAGGAGGAGAGAGGGAGAGAGAGAGAGAGAGAGAGAGAGAGAGAGAGTTCAATAATCTGAGCACCAGAGGCTGAGACCGAGGCTGTAACGTTACCTTTGGTAAAACACACACATACAGTACACGGCCATGCACAACCACACAGACACAAACACACGTGGTATCCCAGAAGCCGTGATCCAGTCGACCATCGTCTCTTCATTAGTTCATTAGTTCATTAGGTTGGAGAAAGATCAGATTATTTTCAAGGGCGTGTATACATTGATATAATCAGGAGTGCCTAATTGGAAATATTCATGCAGGACATAATGTAGACTATTCCTTCTGTTCATTATCTGAAGTTCTCCATAGTTTCCCTCTCTGCTTTTTACCCAGGAGAAGATTTACTTATTGCTTTTGTGATCAACAATACTGTTCTCACGTGACGTGTCATTAAGTAAAGGAGTTTAATTAAATTAAAGGTCAGACTTTACAAAGACATCGTCCAGATGCCGTCTCCATGCAGTTCACACAGCGTGACATCAGCTGTTCTAGTAACCGTACAGTACATACAGTATCTGATCTGTAAATGACTTCTTCTGGGTTCTCCTCTGAGAAAACATCAGAAACACAAAGGGAGGATTTAGTATTTTTGGTTTTCAAGATGGTGCCTCCTACTTTAGCATCAGAACTTGTTTCAATACAGACGATCAATACAGACGATCAATACAGACAATCAGTGCTTCATTCTAGACTATATTTGCATAAAGCAGTTGTGTCGTAGGCAGACGTTCGCACTGACTGAGATGAGGTTCATGACTGTGTCTTGTTGTCTTGTCCTGCTCTTCACCTTGTTGGCTGAGCCGCCAGACAAACATTCACCCCCTCCAGTAGCTCAGAGGTAAAGGAACATTCCTGATATTTACCCAAAGACCTTTTTTCCCCTTTTGATAATAAAAAAATAAAACATTAAATGTAAATACCTTTATTTCTGATTGCAAAAAGGGATGACCAAATGTGATGTTAGTGTGTCTTTAAGTATCTGGCTCTGTGTTGTAGCTGAAGCTGCTGTTCAGGAAGCACGTTGCACCAACATGTTTATTATCATCATCATCATCATCATCATATCTGTTGATGCTTCACGGAACATTTCTATTGTTTCAACATTGGAGTGAAATCATGGTGCATGTGTGTGCATCAGGGACGCCGCGGTGAGGTCATCGTTCCCACCAGTTAATAAACTCAACAACAGCGCTGTTACCAACATTTACAGGAAGAGATGTTCGTCTACGACGCTCAATATCTGTAGAGCGTTTCCTTTGACCTTGACCATTAGATGGCTGTGTGTGTGTGTGTGTGTGTGTGTGTGTGTGTGTGTGTGTGTGTGTGTGTGTGTGTGTGTGTGTGTGTGTGTGTGTGTGTGTGTGTGTGTGTGTGTGTGTGTGTGTGTGTGTGTGTGTGTGTGTGTCTGTGATTCTGTCTGTCTGTCTGTGTGTGTGTGTGTCTGTGTGTGTGTCTGTGTGTCTGTCTGTGTGTCTGTCTGTGTGTCTGTCTGTGTGTGTGTGATTCTGTCTGTGTGTCTGTCTGTCTGTCTGTGTGTATGTCTGTGAGTCTGTGTGTCTGGACTCTCCAGTGGGAGTGATGTGCTTGTAGGTGTGTGTAGGTTAGATGTGCTACCTCCAGATGTTTCCATCTTCATCAGACAAAGTTTACAGATTGCCTCATTAACGTGATCAGGTTCTCTATTAGCTATTATCCCTATATTAGCAAATAGGCACTTGACACCACATCTGCTCGGTCCTGTCGGTCAACCCTCCTTTCTCTTGTCAGGTGATCAGTGAAATGTGACTCCTGCTACTACGTGCTGCGACTCTGCTGCCGTACACTTTATAACTGTGGCGTCCGATGTCCGACTAATATTGATAACACGCTCAGTACTGCTGTATTTCACTTAAGTGCAGTTTTCTTCTCAAACATTTGTAGAATGTTCTCATATTTCTTTATTCCCAAAACACAAGACACGTTGAGATGAACTACCGTTACTGACATTTCAGTCTGTGGACAACAAGATGGAGAAGTAAATGAAGCTCCTCTTATCGTCACTATCTCTGTATCTCAGATCCTCTGAGAGTCACAGCAGCACATGAAAGTCATATTTCATGGCTGGTTTTCTGTTTTGTTGTTTAGGATTTATCCGTCATCATTTGAAATGAACCAAACGTTTGTCCGTCTGTGGCTCATTGGTCCTTTAATCACCAGGTTGATGTGTCGCTCCGCGGCTCCTCCTGTCCTCATGGAGAAGTGTCCTCCAGTGAGACACCGAAGCTGCTACCCGGCGGCCTGCTGCTCCTAATGCTGAGGACGGGTTAATGTAGAGGACGGGTTAAATGTAGAGGACGCATTTCATGTATGTGACAATAAAACTAAAGTTTTCATGTATCTGGTAAATGTGCCTTAAACACTTTAAACTTCTGCCCTGTGATATGATAAAGCTGTTGAATTTAGTAACAGAATGATCTCCATTAGATTTCATTAGATAGTCCATAACTTCTACCAATCATATTTTATTTAAAATCTGAGTGTTATGACTAATTGGTTGGGTAGAGATGTGTCCGTGGTGCTCGTCTGGGGACAGATACATGCAGATGAGACTGGATACATGAGCCGCTTGGGAGTGATCCAGTCCAAACAACATTAACCTGTGTGTTCCTGGTTCAAGGTGTCAGCAGCAGCAGCAAACCGACTCCTGAAAGATTCAGAAGATAATCATTTACCTTCTCACCAGCTTTCCTGATAATCACCTTCCAGGGACAATAACTCCCTGGTGAATGTGCTGAATGCTGACGGATCATTTCTGTTTCCCTCCATCATGTTTAGACGTATCTCTCTTGTCTTTGCAGTGCTGTTCGGTCAGTTTGTGGTCTTCCAGACTTTGACCAGCGACATGGTCGACATCTACGACGGCTCCTCCACAGACTCAGCCCTCCTCTCCTCCATATATGGATCCCACTCAGGTAGAAACAGAACAATGGACCCTTAAACATGGTGTCTTATAGCTCATAGGCGTGAGTGAAACACGTCCATCTCTCACTTCAATTCAATTCAAATCAGATCTCTCTTTGTCCTGGACACATAACTAATCTAAAGTTCTAGCAGCTCAATGCTGCCGAGGATAAAGATTTTTGTTTCCCTTTGTGTATTTGTGTTCTGATGGTTTAATGAAACACAATGGTGATACATAATACATTATGATTACAACTGAATAAACTCCTGAGGTCCCAATTAAAGCAACAAAAGCAAAGCAGCTGTTGTAAACTGTTGTCCCCCTCTAGTTGATTAGACTGACACAATGATAAAACATACAAGTTAATCAGATCAGAACACTGAAGACATACTGGAGATCAATTTAAATCCCATTGACTCATTAAAGGGAGTCAATAGTTGTCCTTCTCTGCTCCTGTTAGTTTCCAGTTAATACGGCCATGCAGAGATGTTCAGGTGTGTTCTATGTGTGTAAACAGCTTCCTCTAAATGACTTGATGATGTCTCCTGTGACTCTGTAACTCAGGTGAGACGCTCCCTTTGAGTTCAGGGAATAAGATAACGCTCCAGTTCACCACCAACGGAACAGAAACAGCCAAAGGATTCCACTTTGTGTACCAAGGTAAGGCTGCTTCTTCTCTCAGACGTCTCCTGAATTCTGATGTGGACACTTATTTGGTGCATTGAGTGTGTTTGCTTTAGCCTTTAGACTTTAGCCTTGCACTCATCACATAAAGGGCTGCTCAGCAGAGTGCCAGTGGCTGTGGATGGGCACGGCTGAGCAGAGCACGATGATGTGGAGTCAAATGGCCCATCCTGGCATGGCGGACGAGAGTGACTAATGACGTACGAGGAGATTCACGAGGGCTTCGCCATTCCTCTCTGCCTCCTTTGTCTTCTCATCTCTCCTTCTCGCTGTTGTTTCTGTCTGGACCGCACCACACCCACCGCTCCTTGTCTTTCTTCCTCCCCCTCTCGTCCCTAGCCGTCCCCCGGACAAGCGCCTCTCAGTGCAGCTCGGTCCCCGAGCCCCGGTTTGGGAAGCGGATCGGGAACGACTTTGGCATCGGGATGGTGGTGCTGTTTGAATGCAATCCAGGCTACACGCTGCACGGCTCCAACGCCATCAGGTGTGAGGCCGTGCCCAATGCCCTGGCCCAGTGGAACGGCACTGTGCCCACATGTGTTGGTAAGCGCCCGCATCCTCCAGCCCTCGCCTCACCCACACACACACACACACACACACAGATCCAAAAGACGGAGCAGGTGCACCAAACCGGTCGGCGTCTGTTTTTCCTCTAGTCATTACTTATCCTAATGTCTGTCACCCGTTGCAGAGCAGCCGCCTGTCTCTGGTCTTGATAGTTCAGACAGGAAGAAAAGAGGCAAGGACAAACACAACAACAAAGTGTCACATAAATTTCCTTCCCCAGACTAGAGATTTCAGTTCCCACGCCGTGCCATGCCGTGCCGTGCCGCACCGTGCCGTGCCCTGCCGTGCCGTGCCGTGCCGCGCCGTGCCAGACTAATGGGAAAATAAATAGCGTGAAGTGAACAGCCCACACTTTGGGTAACTTCTTCTATGGAGCCCACATCTTTAATTCTTTAATGCACCACATACACTCAGTTTATCATCTAATACAGTTCAATACAACAGATGTGCTCTAGAAGGTGTTTCTAATCCCCTGCCATCCCATAATGTACAGTATGTTACTGGAGGTGGGCGAAACATCACAAACACCAAAATGATTTGGGGTTGTGATAAGACATTATAATACATAATACATGTTTACTCTCATAATGCATCATAATGTGTATCTATATCTATATATTACACATTTATACGCTGAGTTACCAGTTTATTAGGTACACCAACCAACTTAATGATAGCCTGAGATTCATGTGTTTAATACGATACCCTGCAGTAAAGCCGAGCTTTGTGAAGCATACTTAATACTTCAGTACAAGGTTACAGTGGATATAATAATCAATATGTTCTAATATCAATGTGATAATGTAGAAGGGGTCGCTGGTAGTGATCAACCTGCAGAGAATCTGCAGCTGCCCTCGGCTTTACTGAGTTTTATATGGAGTTTTTAGTGAGCGTTTCTTTTTACCGCAGAATGCTGTTTATCTGTTCACTTCCTGCTCAGCTCCTAACGGACAGACACAGTTAGCGTCTACAGTAGCAGGTGAACACAGAGGAGCATTCAGCAGCTAAAGAGATAGATGTTTCCCTCAGGAGGTTGGTAGAGACCAAAACCCGAGCTAAAAGAGAGTGAATATCAGATTTACATTCACCAGGTGATCAGAAACACCACTCCTAATACATGCTAATGTTTCTCTGGAACTGATTGCTAACGAGTTCACCATATGAAGACAAAGATGATGATATGTCATTGTTGTGTTCACAACTTGTTTCCACTGCCCCCCCCCCCAAGTGGCCAAAAAATGTAGTTATTGCATGTTTACGTATCCCAATCACTTAAAATCACATGAACCATTCTGCCATATCTGTGAATGAGTTATGAACAATCTCAGTAATTTCTTTAACTCTAATGGATGTAAATAATGATCTGTTATAGAGAAGGCAGCTTTTGAGTTCATTATTAATATTTCTTTTAACCGTTATAACCGATAGCGTAAATCGGTTAAAATGCTTAAAGTGGGTTAACGGTTAAACGGTTAATTATTAACGTCCGTACTCGTCACCTGTATGTTTTCTAGCATGCAAAGTGCACAACAAACACATCATCAACAGAGCCCAACATGATTTCCTTGTTTCATATAAAAGATTTAAACGCCAGATATACAGGAGCCATAAATCTGATTTATTTTTGACGTAGAACATACAGGGTCCTAATCCAGTAGCTCTATAACTCCAGCAGCATCTGATGGTGTCTGTAAGATGAGGGACCAGCATCTCTCTACACAGCTCTATGCTAACAGACACAGAACCATGCACACACATGGAGCACTAAATATACCTGCATCAATATGCATAGACATGCACACATCACATTTCACACACATGAATGGATTTACATGCCTCGTCTCGCACACGCCGTTACCCAATCACATGCACATGCAGAGGGACATGCACTCGGTCTCACGAAGACACCCACATGTCTGCCTTTGGGAAGATAAAGAAGTGCAGATGAAGTAGGGAGAGAAATCTATTGAAGTCAGGCCTTGTGCCAGCCAGCAAATAGTCCCAGCCGGTGAGTGCGGAAGATTTGGAGTCAGGGTTCATCCGAGTTTCCTGCCAAGTGGTGAGGGAATAGCAGTGGCACGCGCAGTTCCATTTTAAACACAGCGATTTTTATCAGGAGATTGAATCTGGCTGCAGCATCTCCCCCAGCGGCAGTGAACTCGTCCAGAATAATGGATCTAGTTTCATGAAAGCTTCAACAAAAACACTATGCTCAATTACTCAAGCCCTCTTTATGGGATATATGACGGCATCAGACACCGTCCTCCTGTGAGCTACCTGCGATTCAGAAGATCCATCTCCAGCTCCGTGTCGAGCTCTGAGATTAACCTGCCTCGTCAGGCAACACTTGTTTCGCTTTCACAAATACAAAGCCGGTGAATTAAGGCTCGGCTGTTGAGTTGTGCTCGCGCAACGTTTTATCGTGATTTAATTAGCCTCGCCTGAACGGATGCATAATGTTCAGGTGGACGCCGTTGAATTTGATGGAGAATCGTTGACTTGAATAAATCGAAGCTTTACAGTGAGCTTTAAAACAGAAAGGATTGCAGATGATCTGGTGTGTAAATGATGGAATCTCTTTAAACATCTGCTCATGTCACCGTTAGATTATGGAAGTGGTAAAGTAAAAGGTAAACACTGAGAGATGAGCTCCGTCTTGTTCCTGGAGAGACAGCGAGGCAGCTGAATCTCACACACAAACTAAATCACTACTGATCACGACTCTGATATTACATAAGCTCACAGATTGCCATGATTCATACTCAGTATACTCAGTATGCCCACATGATGGAATTCACTGTTGGCTTCAGCTCTACCTCTTCCAAGGTGTCAACACGTGTTTGTTTTAAACACTGGATTCTTGTTTGGACCAATTCAAGTCAAAACCAGACTTTTGGTGGATGAAAATGATTATAAGATAATTGACAAAAGGCAATTATGACATCATTTACATATACATTTAACGTAAAATGAATACAACATTTGTAAGATGTATGTATCCTAAAAACAAACAAGTATAACAGGTAGGGATGCATCGATACCACTTTATTCAGACCGAGTACTAGTACCTCCATCTGGGTATTCTCCGATACCGAGTACCGATACGAGTACTTCTCTGTGCCTAAAGACCCTCGTTAACAGCCAGCTGGAGGGTGTGAGCGACACACGGCAGGCTGGGGAGTCCCACATACGAGGCGGTGCACCGCCACCGGCTCTAGGTCGGCTTGGAAAGGCTCGGGGCGAAGATTGCTCACGGCCGCAGCTTTACAGCGCTCCCCGCCCGGACCTCAACGCACCGTGACGGGGCTCCCTGCTCCTGGTGCGACTGTCGCCCGGGGCGGACTGTCCTCGGTGCACCCTGACAGCGTCGTGCCGCCAGGGCGGGGCTCGGCCCACGTAAAAGACGCCGATACTGGTATTGGTATCGGTGCATCCCTAATAACTGGGGAGTTTTTCTGGCCACAGTGTGCTCCGGTGCAATGCTCTTGGTGGGATCTCTTGTTGGGTCTCTAAACTATGGTGTACGGTCATAGACCTGATCTATATAAAAAGCTTCTTGAGATAACTTCTGTTATGATTTGACGCTATATAAAAATAAATTGAATTGAATTGAATTACAAGTTCTTTAGGAATATAAACTTTAAGTAGTGCATGTGATGTGAAACACCTCCAGTATGTGCAGATGCAGGTTTTTGATATCTTGATTAAAACCCTTGTAATTAGAAGTTGCTGTGGGTTCCCTGCATATCAGATGGTGTTAAATGGTGTCCCCCACCCCACGCTGTCTACCTGCAGTAACTCTGACATATGAGCCTGCCACAGATTGAGATGGGTGTGTGGAGCATTCATGCTTTTATGAGTGTCATGATTTCTAATCTTGCTCGACCAATTACATTACCTGACAGCTCAGGGGACTCAAAGGAGCTGTTAAATTAGACTGAAATACCGGATCTCTCTCTGCAAACAGGCTGCCGCTTGTTGTCAGCAGCGGGGTCTCATGCTAGAAGAGTTTCAGTTCTAGATGCTAGAACATGCCGACAGTATGTTTAGTTATTCTTCAAATGGTTTACATTATTGTTCAGACCTTTTCTTTCAGCATTGAATGTTGGAACGAATAAAGATAATAATAAAGATCAGTCTGTGCAGACAGAAAGAAATGATTCAATAGAAAACAAGTCTACTGACGATGACAGTCTGGACACTCGGGCGTTTTCACATCAGGTACGATTGATCCGTACCGTGCCCGAGTACGATTCCCCCCCCCTCTCCGATCAGCTTTCACATCAGTGAAGTTGTTCCGTACCCGAGTCCACTACGTCTTCATCCAGGTGTATTAGTTTATGTTGAGATCACACTGATCAATCCAACTAGATTTTGGGGACAAGTGGACTGGGATCCGGGCCCGGGTCCCTGATGTGAAAGCCCCCTCAGTCACTCCCCCTGTCGTTTAGTGTACGGGGACACTCGTACCGTCAAGGAGCCTTTAACCAGCGTCGTCAGGATATGACACTCTGACTACAGCACTCTGATTTCAGAGGCGTTGACCTTCACGTCTCATTTGCAGAGCAGAAATCAAAACAATTCCACGAGCTGTTCTCCTTCAGTCGGAACTCAAGAGTTAATCAATACTGAGTCCTCTCCGTGTGACGTGCGTTAGCTGAGGATGTCCTTACTGTGGTGGTTACATGATAAGTGTGATTGCTGTGAGGTACCGTATGGAAGTCATTTTCTCTAATATGTCACTTGGAGTGAAAGGAACAGACGAGTCACTTTGACCCGATTCTATCAGGTAGATGTCACCGGTGAAATATTGATGAGTTTGAAGTTGTGTCACGCTGATAGCTGACGACGTGTTTCTTCTGACAGACACGGCTTCTCCTGGTGATGAGGAGCGTGTTGTCTTTTTCTCTCGTTGTCTTTGCCGTGGAACCCTCAGGTGGCTGATGGGTATTGAAAACAGTGATTATCATTGACCTGTGCAGTGTAAAACCTTTGTCCTCTACAAACAGCAGCTGGTTGATCATTGTGAAAACACGTGGTACCGCTCTGTGATCATCTGAAGGACCTCGTCCAGCCTGACCGACAGCGGGGCGCGTGGTCCAACAGGAAAACAATGCTAGTTAGTTGATTTAACCTGCAGATCCATTGTTCCTGCATCAGGAGTGGTGAGAAAAGGACTTCAAATAGACTTTTATTCTGCTTCTTTGTGTCGTATACAGGATAATGTTGAAATACATTAACGGTGTCTGCCAAACACCTTCCAGCTGCTTCCAGCAGAACGATGAATCTCACAGAGCAAAGCAACGATGAAAAAGTGAACACACTTTCTCTTCTTGTGTAAAATCCCATCAGCCCAATGGGTTCAGCCAGCAGAACTCCATTTCAATAGGAAGGAAACGCATTTCATTCTGTGTTTTGTTGTGTGTAATAATCCGAAGGATTGTGCTCTGCAAGGCTGGGTTACCACAATCCTTAATGGACAAAAAGTGGAGCCAAACACTGTGTGGAAGGTAGCTGGGCCGGATACAAGGCCAATTGGCACCGCCTGAAAAGCAATAAAGAAATTGTAACTGTTATGGCCCCTTTTTTTTCATTTTGATTTTTACCCATGCTCAAATATATCACAGTGCCTGAGAATGTCAGCCCAACCCGGCCAGTAACTCCAATTCAACATTCAACATTCATCGCAGAGCCGAGAGGCTCCATAAAGATGTTACTTGTGGCGCTGGTAGAAACAAGGTGCGCTCGGAGAGGAATGACTTTCTCAATTGAAAGATGTGATTTGTGTGGCCTGCGAGAGATAAAATAACAAAATAACATCAGGGTTGAGCTGTTGATGTCTGCGTAGAGCGAGAGGAGACGAGAGGAGAACGAGAGGAGAGCGAGAGGAGAACGAGAGGAGAGCGAGAGGAGAGCGAGAGGAGAGCGAGAGGAGAGCGAGAGGAGAGCGAGAGGAGAACGAGAGGAGAGCGAGAGGAGAGCGAGAGGAGAGCGAGAGGAGAACGAGAGGAGAGCGTGCTGCCATGCAAAACTCCACCGAGGCTTTCAATGACCATAATATCATCACGGTCATAGAATAAAGCTCTCTTACCTTCTATAGCAAGAAGAAGCTGTCATTATCAGGGATGGCTTTCACTGGAGTCCATAGAGTTACATCATACCAGGCTCATTTAGAATCTATGTATTATGTAAAGATGCTGTTATGAGGAGCCCTGCCCACTCCGGCTCTGCAGGTGTGTGTGTGTGTGTGTGTGTGTGTGTGTGTGTGTGTGTGTGTGTGTGTGTGTGTGTGTGTGTGTGTGTGTGTGTGTGTGTGTGTGTGTGTGTGTGTGTGTGTGTGTGTGTGTGTGTGTGTGTGTGTGTGTGTGTGTGTGTGTGTGCAGCCTTCAGCCTGAACTTTGTCGTGACTGACTCTCTCTCTCTCTGTCTCTCTCTCTCTCTTTCTCTTTCTTTTCCCTCTCTTTCTCGATCTGTTATCATCGGTCTAGTTCCCTGCGGAGGGACGTTAACTGACCGCAGAGGGACCATCCTCTCTCCTGGATATCCAGATCCGTACGCCAACTATCTGAACTGTGCCTGGAAAATCTCTGTTCCTGAGGGAGCCGGCATCCAAGTGAGAGGACGCCGATGCAGATCTGAGTAGTATCACATGTTTGATAAGAGATTAAGAGATGCCTTCGCGCTGGCGACAGCCGTGGCCGGAGGCATCGTGTTTCTGGGTTGTCCGTCCATCTGTACATCCGTCCGTCCTTCCCATTCTCATTAACACGATATCTCAGGAACACGTTGAGGGGATTTCTTCAAATTTGGCTCAAACGTCCACTTGGACTCGAGGATGAAGAGGAGGAAGGTCACCGTGACCTCACAAAACATGTTTTTGGCCATAACTCAAGAATTCATATGCTAATTATGACAATTTCACACAATATCTGAAATGATAAAATGATGATTTTAGACAGACATGGATGGACATCTAGACATTTAGATGAGTTTTCTATCTCTTGTATTAGTGTATATGTCCTGCTCTCTTTAGCGTTGGTATTAAGGTATCTTTGTCTTTCAGATTCAAGTCGTGACCTTCGCCACAGAACATAACTGGGATTCGCTGGATTTTTTCGACGGGGTGGACGGCAATGCTCCGAGGCTCGGCAGCTACTCAGGTAAAACTGATACAACTGAATTTTAGTCGTCAGCTCCCTCTTGAATTTCAATCAGATGTCACAGGGCCCCGGCAGCAGACAGATGTGGTGATGGAGCTGATGACATTTGGCATGTCCTTTGAGAGTGCTGTCTAAAAACCAGTTAAAGAAGTCAGAGAAGAAAAAAGTGTCCCTCCTCCTCCTCCTCCTCCTCCTCCCAACATCCCCGTCTCTGCATTAGAGATCTTCATACCGGAGCTTTACTAACGTCGTGTTGCCTTCGGGCTCCATGCTCTTACCACATGGTCCCCTACTAGAAACAGAACATCACATCAGTGGAGATGCTGGATCCTGGTATCAGACGGACTGGTGTAGCATAATGACTTCTGCCTCTAGATCAGTTTTATGAGACTAGGTGTCACATCTATCAAGTGGTGGATATCTCATTTTGGAGCTAAACTCTTTACATATTGTAATAGCTCCACAGAACAGCTCTCACTGTGCAGGGCGGCGTGCGGTGTGAAAAGGCTAAGGGATTTTAAATGGCTAGCAATCAATTTGATTTGGGGCTAAACTGATGAAGGTGATTATGAATATATGTAAAAGTCTCCGTGCAAATTGGCGAAGACGTGGTCCTGGAATAGAGAATAATATGATAGCAGACCTCTCTGTTCCTCACACGGACTGAATATTCTCTAAACTCAGAGTTAGAATTAGAGATCACGCTCGTGTTCACGGGTTTCATTCTGTGTGTCTGACTGAAGGTCTGAAGGAAGCTGAACATGATTTACACCTTCAAATGAGAAGGCATGTGTGATCCATGAATATGAACAGTCACTGTTGTTGGTAAATCACTGATCAGCATTGACTACTGTGTTGCTTTCTTTTTCTGCTTGGCCCACAAAGCCTTACATAAATTACAGCTTATTCAAAATGCAGCATGTCTTCTGACCGCCCTTTCTGTTTTGTAGAAATGGTCTCTCTTTCTGTGATTTGTTGTATTATGTGAAGCATTTTTAATTTGTAGCTGCTGATGTACTCAGCAGCTCTCATTTAGCGAGGTCACGGAGGTGGAATGGCTGCTGCTGAAAGCCTCAGTGTTCAGACTCACGTCACAATTCAGCTCTGGTTGAAATAAAGAATCCAGAGAATGATTTCATTATTATCTGTGCTGCGTATGACTGAAGGTTGATATATGTTCATGTGTCGTACATGTCCACATGTCTTTGGTGGTCTTAAATGTGGGATTTGGGCAGGACATGGTCTTATCTGTCTTCTGTATATTGTTATAATGCAGGTACAACAATTCCTCAGCTGCTGAACAGCACATCCAACAATCTCTACTTGACCTTCCAGTCTGACATCAGCGTATCCGCCGCTGGCTTCCACTTGGAGTACACAGGTATGAGGAGAGACGGCTTGTCCGCCTGCCTGTCACTTTGTCTGTTGTCAGTTGGTTTCTATGTGTCCGTCTGCCACCGGCTTCCAGCTGCTGCACAGAGGTAGAAGGGATGTGAGGGACAGCTGGTCCGGGTGGCACAGTTGGACATAGAAGGTTGGTGAGTGAGTTGGTAAAGTTTCCCTCCGTATCTTTTCACAGTTTCAGCCTCAATATGTGCTTCTGTGGCATCGGAGCATGGTATTCCCTCGTATGGAAGTCCTCCCATCGCTACGAGCTACCGGACCCACATCCTTTTTCATTTAGGGACTAAATTTACTCGTCTCTCGGAGGGCTATTCACTTAGGGGCATATTTGCAAAGGAGCATGCTGAACATTTACCGTGCACTAAAATTAAAGGAGTGTAGCTGGCCCCAGTGGAGCGGCTGATTTACTGAGTCCTCCCATTCAAAAGTAGTGTAAATGAAAATAGAGGTGCTGATCTGCAGGTGATGCATGGAGCTCTTCTGCACAGATTTAATAATACGCTCCTTTGTGACCAATTTCCCCCGCTGTTATTTACATCTCAGGCTTCTTCCCGTCATCTCTCTTAATGTCAGGGTAATTTTCCTTTCTGTTATTCGTCTCTCTAAGGTTAGATGGATTTGAAGTTGGTGCTTTCTCCGTCTCCTCCTCACATCTGTCTTTCTGCTAGCTGGTTACTTACTGCTCACCTACACATAAAAGCAATTCTCTTACTAAAATGTGTGTCTATGGGGCGACCCGTTGTCACTCATTATCAGTAAATCACATGGAGGGCAGTGAAACAGCTCAACCACAGGAGAAGTCCGAGTGAAGAAGACATGAAGTCCATAATGCTAAGATAGAACTGGAGGATGTGGAGAAGACATGAAGTCCATAATGCTAAGATAGAACTGGAGGATGTGGAGAAGACATGAAGTCCATAATGCTAAGATAGAACTGGAGGATGTGGAGAAGACATGAAGTCCATAATGCTAAGATAGAACTGGAGGATGTGGATGGCACAAAGGCATGAAAGATAGGCCGTGATGAGGTAACATAACCAGCTCTGAGATCCCGTACACAAGGCAACTAAAGGAAAACACGGTTTGGAGTAAAATCAGTTTCCACAAATGTGATGCAAAACAAAAGAAGCATAAGAAGCTTGCTGTCAGCGAGTCTGTCCCCGCTGTCAGTCGTGTCAGTCCGTGAGCATCATCCCACCGCTGAGAACGACTTCACAGTCATGTCTCTCGCAGTCGGCGCTTCGTCTCCACAACACCCTCCTCTTTCCTGGAAGCGCTCCGTAGCCGTGTCTCTCTGTAGGCTGTTTCCTCTCCGCACTAACCCCCCCCCCACCACCTACTGCTGAGAGTCACTCCGGTGCCGTGTCTCACAGTCAGCTCTTTCCTCTATGTCTGTCTCACACTTTGCCATCGCTGCCCTCGTAAAGAGTATTCCCCGGTGCGTTGTGTAAACCCGGCCCCAGTCAAACTCCTTTCTACTCTCCTGTTGTCATTCATGTTTGTTAGCTTGCCTGCCATATGGTTCTCCTGTCTGCCTGTTGGCAAACACTTGTGTGTGTGTGTGTGTGTGTGTGTGTGTGTGTGTGTGTGTGTGTGTGTGTGTGTGTGTGTGTGTGTGTGTGTGTGTGTGTGTGTGTGTGTGTGTGTGTGTGTGTGTGTGTGTGTGTGTGTGTGTGTGTGTGTGTGTATGTGTGTGTGATCACGCCAAGTCGCTTCTCTATGGAACGACTCATTAACTATTTCTGTTTTTGTGGTCTGTTTCTGTTTCGTTAGTTTTATTCTAGTCTCATAGCAGAGTTAGAGTTCTGATCTATTTAGTCCTCTGGTTTGTATGTTTCTATCTTATCATCGATGATGTGTTCGGACAGGGAAAGGTTAGCAGTGCAGTGGTCTTGTGGCAGTGAATGGTACCTACAGTGTAGGTTGCAGTTTGCCCATCAAGAAACACTGAAAATCACTCCTCAATACCCAACAAGTTCCTTTTATCTTTGGGCAGAAGTGAAGAGAGAGTCTGTGGGATTATGAACCAGCGTGTGGACGGAGCCAGAGAGCAGCACCCTGCTCTGCCTTCGTTACAAAATGTAGATAAATCTATTTATTCAGTTCCTTTTCATCAGACATCGACCTGGTTTCTGTGCATGTTGTTGAAAATACAGACTTGAAGCGTAAATGAAAAGCTTGACATGGTGGGTACGCCCTGAGACGCAGACAGCTGCATCTGACCAACTATAAACAGCATCTCCAACTATAGAGCGAGGACTTTCTGTCTGTGTGTGTGTGGGTGTGTGGGTGTGTCCTTCACATACCCAGAGAAGCGCTCGTCCTCATCGACTTCACACTCGGTGGGTGGATAGCTGGGAGCCCCGTGGAGTGCTTTGTTGAATTTGGTGCAATGTGGACACGCGACTCGTTCAATATTAATAAAGTTTGAATAAAGAATCGACCAGCGCTCTCTGCAGCAGCGTGGGGGGGGGCATGTCGTCTGCAGCGGGCAGACCGCGGTTCATCGACAGCAGTCAGCAGTTACAGCTGAACTCTGAAGCAATCGGCACGCTCCGAACGGCCACGCCCCCCCGAACAGGCACTCGCTACTTACGGCCAGATCAAAATGAAAGCGTGTCTGTTGCGTGAGACATGCGAGTGAAAAGCCTGTCTGATATGCTTGTGTTCTGGACGGGGGGTTAGATTAATTGGTGGTTTGAGTACTACAGCGCTGGTCGTCGGTGGAGGTCGGAGAACTACTGAGTGCACTTTTCTAGTTTCCAGCCTGTGGTTGGTTTGAACCAGCGATTTATTTAGTACACACTCCTAAACTTTTTAGCTCCAAATGAACGCTCTGAATGCTCAGAACAGTGGGAAGAAAAGAAGCGAGAGGGATTGGCAGAGACCCAGCCAGTCAACCATCTGTTTTAAAAAGTTTCCTTTGGGTGATTGTTGCAGTCCGTCGAGACCAGTTAGAGAGAATCCTGTACACCAGCCGTCACTACAAACGTCTTAAGAGCCCAGCGTTTAACCAGCTCTCCTAAGGCAGACAGCGGGCTGGAGCTGAAAACAAAACTGGCGTCTTCTCACAGGCAATATGGCGGTTTGCATCCCAAATAAAGTCCCACACGAAGCTTCGGCTGCTTCGGCTGCTTCGGCTGCTTCAGCTGCTTCGGCTGCTGCAGTCTGCGGAGGCCCACATTATTTCCACATCAGCTACGCGGAGTGACTGTGACAACGTGATGAATCGATTCTAGACAACTTGGAGAGAAATCCCCTGAATCAGCCCCAGAGATCTGTCAGTACAGTTTTTACTACACATCTCATTTCAGTCACTCCACTCAGAGGACACTATGGCACTGCTTATGGTAATTGATAATCATACATATAATCTTCATCATAAGTAGTTGAACCTGTAAATGATGTTGTGTATCATGGTGGAACCGTGCACACTGATTAAAGATGAGAGCAGAAATCACCTATAACATAGTGAATTACTTGTAATCAGGTTTCCCGTATTGTCTTCTCCAGCAGTGAAGCAGACTGTCGGCTGAGCTGCAGGAAGGTTCTCTGGTATTCAGTGTAGAAACACTCTGCTGTGGTCTTTTTCTCATGTGTTAGTCAGGATGTTCTATGCAGCTCTTAAGCCTCTAATTCCACGCTACTGCAAAGCCACCAGATGAGTCACTTTGAAGTCTCTGTGTTTGTGCTGGCGGCTGTTGTAGTTCTTTAGGTTCTCCGTTAACAGGAGGTCTTTGAGAGCTGTTGGAGATGTAGTTCATGGATGGATGTGTTGAGGTCAAATGCAGATAGACTTTGAAATGAGTTCTTTGTAATGCTATGTGATGGAGGTTACTTGAATACACTGTGTTCTGTAGAGGAGCCTGAATAATGAGGCTGGATTGTTCACTTGTATTATAAAATGGATCCGCTGCCTTTTTACCCTTTTTACCCGTTGATGAGCTCAGAAACCAGAAACCCAGAAACCAGAAACCCAGAAACCAGAAACCCAGAAACCCAGAAACCTCCTCAGACGGCGACCTGGAGAAGGTAAAATAACTGTAAATAGAGAAAGCACGGTGTACTGGAGGAGAGTCGTGTGATGGACAACAGGAACATGATAGGTACGTGACCTTCAGTATCTCTGAACACACTAAACAGCAGACTGTGAGCTACTGGAGGTATCCCAGCATGCATCCTGCTAATGTAGAGATATCTCTCGCTGCTTTTTAAAGGATGACAGAAGCTGATGTGATCAATAATGATTGAATCCTCCTCTGACTCCTCCTGCAGAGACTGAACCTCCCTCCATTAGTGTCTTTATTCTGCTCTCTATTGAAGTTGCTCTGCAGCCTGACAGGATGGGTTTGTGCTCATCTGGTTTCTTATGTTCACATACACTCCACAAGCAACAGTATCTGTGGCCAGTTTCAGGCATTGTGAGGCCTGTGTCAGTTTGATATGGAGTATACATCAAGAGTATTGATTATGTTTGCAGATGAATCTGATCCTGATTTCATGGTGTCAGCTGAAGGTGCAGATCGCGTCCGACTGATTAGACCGGCTGTTTGACTTTATTTATGAAGGTAGGAGGAAAGCTATTACTTTACTGGTTAATGATGATGATCAGCATACAGAGGAAGATAATGATGATCTGATATCACATTCACATTTCACATTTTAGTAATTGATAGAGAAAATGTTGATCTAGGAATAAAAATTCATAATGTGATCTACTGCGTCCGTTTATCAGCCTCTCCGAGTCTCATTACCTTCACATAGGGAGGATGGATTCATCATTTCCTTTTGCAGAATAAGATAATAAGATGATGATTGATGTGAATAGTCACATTCAAGATTTATGTTGGATTATATACATATATATAAATATATACATGTTGAGTTCCCATGTCAGACAAGGAACAACTCCTCAAAAAGCCTTTTTAACAGGGAAATGGAGGAAACCTCAGGAAGAGCAGCTGAGATGGATCCCACTCCCTGGACAGACACACATCTGGGAGGTTTTTGTTGAAACAGGAACTATGGGCTTCCTCATAATCAACATTTTGTCCAAGTAGCTTTACTGAAATGAAAAGCTCCTTTAGACTGTGCATGACACTGTAGGGTTAAATGCTCTTCCCTTACTGCGCCTGCCTCCACCCACCTGGAGCATCTCTTCCTTATCTTAAACTCTCAGTGTGCCTGTAGTGTTGTGTAGTGGTATGTGCTTTTCTAAACTCTCAGCTTCAGTTTGTTGTTGTTCCCTTCCAGAGAGACGTCGTCTCCACTCAGTAAATGACTCTCTATTGAGAGTGACCGGCATGTTTTGCTTCTGCATCTGCCGAGTGGCTTTCATTATCCTGGTATATTCCAGTTTATTATTGAATAAATCCATTAATGTGAATTGAAAGAAGGAGCAGGTAAAGCTCTCACACACTACTGAGATCTCCTTTAGGTAGAATGCGCGAGGCGTCCTGGTGAAAACATGACGTGTGTTTGATCAGGACGGGACTCCCTCCAGACGCGCTCGTGTACTCACAACAGTGAGTGTCGACCTTCTCACAGCAGGGCGACACCGTCCTCGCCAAAGTGCGTACGGGAACCCATCTGGACCTCAACGGGAAGCGGCACCGTCTGTTAGTGGGCCACCCGCTCTTAACCTCACCAGAACCTAAAGTTAAGATCTGGCATGCGGACTCTGGCACGCGGACTCTGGCACGCGGACTCTGGCACGCTGACTCTGGCTGCGTAGATCAGACCCTCACTTTGAATGTCTGAAGGCCTACTGACGATCTCTGAGGGTTTCTTTGGTTAACTTGACTTCTCGTATTCTCTGTGTGTTTCTTTGTTCCTGTATATAATGGAAGCGGTTCTGTATTACATTATTTCACCGTTCCTATATTCACTGTCATTCTTTGAAGCACTATTGAAGTAAGAATGCACTGCTGCAGGAAAGCGTTTTATAAAGGGAAGGCTGATTGTTCCCTTCAGTTAAGACACATGATAGTTTAAGGAAAAGTTGAATTCATAGCTCCAGCGTGCCGTGATGTTAAACCTACCTTTATACAGCAAACAGCTTTCATGAACTGCGTCACCACATCCCCTCCAATCAATTTCAAAGTCATTTGACTTTATCAAAGTAATACTTTAAACCCACATATATGACACAACTTGAAAGAATCCACCCACGCCGCTCGTACGGTAGCTCTTCTTCACTTGTTGTATCTGTGAATATCCGTCATATTGATTCTTCGGTTACTGTCTCCTCCCACCCAAACATCCTCTCCGGCTCTCACTAAATGCTCGGTGGAGTGGCCGCTCCCGCTATCCAGCGCTCTGAAGAGTTGCCTATAGATTGTTGGGAGTCTTTTGGGCTGCCGTGTTTCCATCTCTCCTCCCTCCTACCTACCTCCAGTAGCTGGGACTCTTTGAGTGGGCTGCCGTGTGAGTGTTTGTATATGTGTCTTTCTTCTTGGAGGGCCGTGTGTATGCGTTGTATGTGCCAGGTTCTTTTGGTTGCTGTGTTTGTATATCCTCCTTCCCACTACCGCTCACCCTTCGGCCTGCTTACTAATTATACGTCAAGGAGAGAACTTGTGCATGAATGTAGTGTACAGTTTGTGTGCTTTTCAAACTTATTACAAAGTCCTTTCGTTTCTTCTGTTGTGTATTATTACTGCAGCAGTACAGCAGCCAGTTTAATACAGGATTCCAACAACCTCTTGACGGATGACTTGTGTCAGTTGAAAACTTATAAAATAAGCCTTTTCTTTCTAAAGCTGCTTTTCCCCGAATCCCGGCGTCTAGAATAGGCGTATCAATAAGGAAGTGAGAGGTTTGCTGCTCCGCCTGCAGACGAGATTATTTGATGTATTTGTTTCGTCACCTCTAGGACTGGAATATATCTTCTGTCTGTGAAAGTGACTGTAGCTTAAATGTAGCTCAAACACCTTTATGGCATTAATATGGCCCATAGCTGGGATCACTGCTGCTTTGAAGCCATTAAAACACAATATCAGGCCTCTCGGTACCTGGTGAGCGACGCTGTAATCACTTTGTTCCAACGGAGCTTCGATGCTTCTGTCTCGTAAGACTTCAGGGATTGCTTTGTAATTTCACAGTGATTGCTTCAGATCACAGTCAGGAGGATTTTGCGATTACAGCCACCAGTAGAACGGCTTTGTGACTCGTCCCAGTTTCTAAATGTTATGATGAGTGGAACAAGAATTCAACTCAATTATTATGCAATTACAAGCCCATTAAAATGAGGCGCGGTGTAATTACATGTTTTAATTAAATGATGCCCTTTCCTCTATAGGTATCGGAGGATGTAAATGTTTCCATTCATCATACGGCGGATGTTCAACCATGAAACCATATCATGTTGTGCAGAAGAATGATTGCTGTCCACACTTGTGTGTTGTGACTCTGTCCCAAGCAATAGGTTTGGATTCGTGTCCAGAGCCGCTGCCTCCCAGTAACGGCCAGAAGGTGGGCGAGCGCTACACCGTGGGAGACATGGTGTCCTTCCTGTGCGATCAAGGCTTCTCCTTACAGGTAGGTGAGAGCGCACAGTGCTGCTGAAGCAGATATCCAGCTCTCGTATGGTTAGGAGAAGTGAATCATATCTACCTGCCTGGAGGGACAATTTCAAGGGAATACCCCGAAAGGATGAGTCTGAGTCTGTCACCGCAGCGTTACTAAGCACCTTTTCTATGACATTCATGTGTGTGTGTGTGTGTGTGTGTGTGTGTGTGTGTGTGTGTGTGTGTGTGTGTGTGTGTGTGTGTGTGTGTGTGTGTGTGTGTGTGTGTGTGTGTGTGTGTGTGTGTGTGTGTGTGTGTGTGTGTGTGTGTGTGTCTGGTACAAAGCATCTTTGACTTCC
This sequence comes from Sebastes umbrosus, assembly GCF_015220745.1. Classification (NCBI taxonomy): domain Eukaryota; kingdom Metazoa; phylum Chordata; class Actinopteri; order Perciformes; family Sebastidae; genus Sebastes; species Sebastes umbrosus. The sequence goes on along the minus strand of NC_051279.1, from coordinate 571,397 downwards.
TCCAGTCCTCCACTAGTAGATCCTGTAGCCGTGGCGTTCTGAGCTGTAGAACCCTCCAACGCCACGGGCGATGGATTGTGTTAACAGTCGTCTCAGTAATCCCGGGTTCTCTTCCCGTCCTCTCTGGACCAACCAGCAGCTTCTTACACACATCTGCAGGCTGAGTGTCTGAACACCAGAAACAGACCGGAGGCCGTCGGAGAAACAAAAACACAAGTCTGGCTGAGTTCAGGTGGATGTGTGTGTGCGCGTGTGCGTGTGCACGTGTGCTTTGGTAGATGTCTGTTTTCAGTTTGGACGTTAGTGTACCAGACGGCTGAAGGATGTTCTTGTATGAACTAGGGATGTTCATAATTAACCGTTAACCCACATTAAGCATTTTAACCCATTAACGCTATCGGTTAAAACGGTTAAAAGAAATGTTAATAATGAACTCAAAAGCTGAGCGGCTCAGAGGAGCGGCTCAGCTCTTTAAGGAGAAAAGCTGGTCCACCTTAACAGTCCACCTTAAGAGGCACAGCCGGAGTTGCAGGATACAGGAAGTCGGCTCCGGTCTCTCCGGCTCTCTTGAGCGGAGCGGAGGAGTTGTAGTTTCATAACATTTATTCACCAACAAATAAACTGTACACTGCTACACCTACGATCACAGCTAGAACGCCACCAACAACCTCACACACACACACACACACACACACACACACACACACACTGTCTGTTGGAGCTCACTAAAGTTACCCAGGCAGACACACAGCTGACAACCTGCTAAACTAAACTAAATGTGCGGTGCAGACTTTTACTGGGAAAGTGGCTGCATGTCTGCGACACTACACGCAGCATCGGAGCTGCTAAGTTAACGCTCCCGGACGGTGAACTGGAGACAGTGAACGCAGCATCGTAGCTGCTAAGTTAACGCTCCCGGACGGTGAACTGGAGACAGTGAACGCAGCGTCGTAGCTGCTAAGTTAACGCTCGGTGAACTGGAGACAGTGAACGCAGCATCGGAGCTGCTAACCCTCGGTTATCGGTTAATAATGGGTTAACGAGGGTGGGTTATCGGTTAATGAGCATCCCTAGTATGAATGTTTTTAGGAGCATGTTGGCTGGAGGAATCTTCCAGACTGCACTAGATGTTTTCAGGATTAAAACAGCAACAGTGCTCTGAATGTTTTACTGATGATGAACCTGTAATATTCTCCATCACTGGAATCTAATTGTTGTCTCTAACAGAACAGTCCGTCTCCTCCAGTCCTCTCAGCCTGTCTCTCTGTAGTCAGACCCCAGGTGGTCCTCCTGCTGCCCAACCAGCAGCACCAGCTCCTCTGCTACTCTTAATACCATCAAATATTAACACACTAGACCTTGAGAAGAGGATTTTGAGAAATCCAAAACTCTGACTGTTAACCAATTCCAAAGCTCGTGGGGACGGAGATCAGAACTGCTGTCTGTCTGATGTCTGGGTGTTTTTCTGGCTGTGTATTTTGGAGGAGGTGAATGTAATGTTTCTGTTTGTTTTCCTGAACAGGGTAATGCATATATTACCTGCATGCCTGGCCCCGTCAGAAGGTGGAATTACCCCGTACCGCTGTGTTTAGGTAATGTATTATTTTACACAGCGTACAGCTTTTCAATGAGGTGACATCGCCGATGACAACACCATATCTGTCTCATCAAATACAGATTCAGTGTCTTCTCTTTTGTCTTTTGCCCTTCTCCTTTTCTCATTCCTGGTTTATCTTCTTTATTCCTCCCATAGCAGCATCACTTTACTGAAACACAGACACACAATAGATCAATGCCCTCACAGAGGACTGGTTATTGTATTAGGGAAAGCAACTGTTTCATGGTGAGACCAGGGGAGGGGATGATGGAGGGGATGATGGGGGGATGATGGGGGGGGGGTGGGGGGAAGGAGGAGTGGGGATTATGCATTTTCATGCTTTCCCCTTCAGTTGAGAATCAATAAGGCTTTGCTCCATCTCAGAGTGTTGTTTGATTCCTGATACCTCTGATGAGTCTCTACTCCCCCCCGACACTTCCTCCAAACTTGATTGTCACAGTGACAGATTCCAGAGATTACTAAGGAACGCTCCACTTTCTCTTTTGACACCTCACTATTCTCAGGTATCAGGTCCGATACTGGTTTTTCGGGTCCTATTGCACGCGCTCACGCTCCACCTCCACGACGGTCCGGTGGTGCAGCTGACCCCGCGGGGCCGGGATCCCACCTCAGTCGGCGCCCGCCGGCCCTCACTTTCATTGCTCCACGGGGTTTTGCTTGCACCCTCTGACTCGCACGTGCACCTTCGCCTGCCGTGTGTCGCTCACACCCTCCAGCTGGCTGTTAACGAGGGTCTTTAGACACAGAGAAGTACTCGTATCGGTGCTCGGTTTTCTGTACTCGGTATCGGCGAGTACCCAAATGTAAGTACGTGTCCTCGGTCTGGTGTCGGTGCATCCCTACACATTAGTGCCCACACACAGCACGCTGCTCGCTGCTCTCTCCATGTAAATGTTGGGTCCCTGTGGTTTCCACGGTTCACTGCAGACATAAATCCCAGCTTTACTGTTGACAGGCCTTTTTTGTTGGACGCGCGTGTTCGCTCGTTAGCTCGTTAGCTCGACTCGGCGCTCGTTTACAGAACATACGCTCACCCCCGACACCCCGACACCCCGGGATCTGTGTTCACTTTGCTGCTGATAAACTCACATCAAAGTGGTTTCATGCCCCGACGCAGAACACAGTAACATCCTCCTGAGTGCCTCTCCTCTCATCGGCTCTCTCATTTCATACACAGACAGGTCAAACAGCACAATTAAATCCCAGGATAGTTTCCTCCTCGTTGTGGCCTTGGTTGATAGTCTCCAAAGAAATGGCACCACTACCCCCCTCCCCTTCTCCCAGTGTAGAGTTTACATTGATACCTCTGGTGTCTGTAATTGCATTACACTGGGGTGTTTATGTAAGACTAGGGTATGTGCCACAGGAGAGGGGGGGATGAGCGTAACCTTCACAGCGAGCTGAAGTGTTCTCTAATGCACAGTCAAAGAAGAGAGGTGGGGGGGGGTGAAGTAATCACCGCCACCGCTGAGGAGAAGCTGTGCTGCTGCTGTATTGACTCCCTCATTTATTTTAATTTAAAGCTCCACCAAACAAGAGTCTGTTATCTTTCCATGGATGCCCTTATGGAGCAGAATGCACACAGTCAATGCACATAGAACACACACACTTCTGAGCACATGTGGAAAACACAGCACTGCTCCTCTTCCTCCTGTTTCGTGCACGTACACACCAGTGATGCATGTACTTGCCCCCCCCCCCCTCACCACAGTCATTGTTTTGCTTTGTTTTCCCGTGGAGGCGTTGTGTGGAGAAGTGACATGTTCTTTCTCCTTGGTTGGTCCTCCTCAGCTCAGTGTGGCGGCTCTATGACAGACTTCAACGGCGTCATCCTCAGCCCGGGCTTTCCAGGGAATTACCAGAGCAGCCTGGACTGCAGCTGGAGAGTTCAACTCCCTATTGGCTTCGGTCTGTCATCCCTCTGTCTCTCCTTCCTTCCTCTCCTTTTCTACACTCTCTTTCTCATTTGTCTTCTCCTCTCAACTTCTTATTGTGTTAAAAGAAGAAGCTGCTAGTGTTATGCTGCTTAACATTAAATGTGAAGTAACCTGCTCCTACTGTATTTGAAGAGAACATCTCTTTGACTGTATTCATGCATTCTTGCGTCTGTCTCCTGTCTCCAACCCTTTTCTTTCTGCTTTTTAGGGATCCATCTGCAGTTTCTGAACTTCTCCACGGAGCCCGTTCATGACTATCTGGAGGTGCGCAGCGGGAACCTGGAGACGGGAACGGTGATTGATCGGTCCAGTGGCCCCGCGGTGCCCAACTCTCTCTTCAGCACCACCCACGAGACCACTCTCTTCTTCCACAGCGACTACTCCCAGAACAAGCCTGGCTTCCACATCGTCTACCAGGGTGAGGAGCGAACATTAGTCCTCGTGGTGAACTTAAATCGGGGGTGTTATCATAGCAGGAGCTGAAAAAGTGGAGGGAGATTGAAGAGTTTGCTAATAGAGCTCTTAAAAGAGCATCAGTCAGGTTGGATGGAGACCAGGGACGAAGATTAGTCCTGCAAGGAACACGCTTTCACTAAGGTTGTAAGATTACGAAAGGTTAAAGAATAAAGGAACAGAAATCAATGCTGACCTCCGCTGAGACATTCAGCAGCACATCTCCTTGAATGGTAATGGTGTCGGCTGTGTCTGTCTGTGAGGGATTTCATGTGGAAAAGAAGAATTAGTATTAGACTATCAATATGACGATATCCTGATTGGACCGACTCGGCGACGCCTCGCTGACTCACATCTCAGTCTTCTGGACAAAACCTTGCTTTTTCAAAATGTTAACTAAAAATGAGCAGATGAACATTTTGAGGCTTCAGACACCACAGGAAGGAAGGATGTGTTCAATAAAAGAGCATATCATAATATCAGATATCAGGTGAGTTTACCTGTGATGCCAGATTAACTCCTCCTAACAGCAGCGGTGTAAGACAATATGGAAAATACTGAGTATCACTATATTATGTTTTGTGATACTGTATTCTCAAAAACTATTGATTTTTAATTTTATATATATATATATATATATATAATATGCACCCTCTGTGTGTGTGTGTCCTCTCAAAGGAGTGCCATGCTGTTGGATGTTACAGGTTCTGGGATAAATGCAGATCTCATGTTTTATGCGTGTGGTGGTGAGATCTTTATACAACAGTTTTGTTCAAATTAGATTTAAGAAATAGCAATCTATGTCCATACATTGAATCCTAACCCCTGCATCATTCTTTCCATACACAGTCCTACTTAACAGCCCACTGGCCCGGCTGTTTCCTTCTCTTTCATCCTAAATATGATGTAGTGTTATAGTGGTAGTGTTTTATTACCTGTTTAATAACCACCTCTACCGTGTGTGGGTTTGTTTTATCCCCCCAGCATATGAGCTACAGAGGTGCCCCGACCCACGACCTTTCCGTAACGGCATCGTGATCAGTCAGGACTACAGCGTGGGGATGACCATTTCCTTCGAGTGCCTCTCGGGTTACACTCTGCTCGGAGAGCCGTCTCTGACGTGTCTGCACGGAGTCAGCAGAAACTGGAATCACCCCATCCCTCGCTGCGAAGGTGACCGACCGGTGCCTCTCATAAACGCAGCAGCTGTTCTCTAGCCAGCGGTGGTTATGATGCAGCATATTTACACTATCAACACATGATATGAAATGCCTTTTATTTGATATTTGTCTGTCAGTTTTCCCAACTTAGTGGGTAAATATTGAAATAAGTCATGCATGCTGTTGTCTGAGAAGCTGAGGATAGACAGAGACGCCATTATCCACTAAAAACAAGGTCTTTGAAGTTCTTTTGAATAGAAGAATGTAGTTCTCCAGTCTGCTTGTACTAGTCCTGTCCTTTATTCCAGCACATTAAAGCATCTGACTCCCTTTTACCACCAATGTAGCACCATTTTACTGGACTATAAAGTGACACAGACAGTATAATGATGTATGTCTTTATTACTGAGCTGATTACGCCTGTCTCTGTTGTAAACCTCAAGGAGACTCCTCAGATGGAGCTCAGGTATGATAAATGATGGCGTTCCTCTCTTTCAGTTAGGCGAGGCAGTAACGTACATTTCCTGTTCACAACAGAGTTCTTTATTTAGTCTGAGAAAGTGGTAAATAGTGTTGCTTTGCTCTGTGGACAGCGTATTGTGCCTGTCTGAGTTTACAGTCCTGTTTGGATCCCGAGGGCAGCGCTTTGGCTTTGACTCCCACTTCAAAGTCACATTTGAACACATTCCCTCTGAAGGGGTATGACGGGGGACTTTTAGTATCTCAACTACTCAGTGTCATCAAGTTCACGGCTCCCAGCAGCCATCCCCTGCAGTAGAACCTAACAGGTGCATTCTCCCCTCTGTATCTCAGTGATAACCCAATAACACACAGTTATGGTTGCTTTCATCAACAGTTAAGTGGCGATACAGTCAGAAGAGCTTGAGGTGAATCAAACACTGGCTTTCTATTTATATCCAATCTCTCTGATCCCCCCCCCCTCCTCCAGCTCTCTGTGGTGGGAACGTAACATCCATGAACGGCACAATTTACTCTCCCGGACACCCAGCCGAGTACCCTCACTTCCAGGACTGCATGTGGACGGTGAGAGTCCCTCCTGGGTACGGCATCAACATCAGCTTCTCTGTGATCAACACAGAGCCCATCTACGACTACATCACTGTGTGGTAAGTTCTCATTTCTCCTCCCAGTATGATGTTATTCATCTATCATCAGCTTTATGGCACACATCAAACACACACAGCTCTCTGTATAAAGAGCTGCATGCTGAGTTCTATTGACAGACACTGGGAGGAAGTCTTTCTCAATTAACAGCCATGTTTGTTTAGAAGCTTTAGAAACCAGTGACACTGATTTCTACAAACAATACGAAGACACAAAATAACCACAAAATATAGCCTTGTTAAAGTTCTCATTAAGAGTGTAACCATATACAGCGCATTGCTTATAGAGCTCCTAAAGGTTTAACGACTGAAGCTGGATTCTTTTACTCAAGGTCAAACTGGAGACTAATAAGATTCTGTACTGGGGCGAGTAGTTCTGACTCGCTGCAAAAGCAAATTCAAAAGTTGCACATAATTCAGAGTAGGGATGCTAATTTAGAATTTTTTTAGAGATTAGCGCGGCTCATGCTGCGGTGCACCAGCTGCAGGAGCACAACAGACAGCTGAGCGTTAACTTAGCAGCTACGATGTAGTGTCGCGGACATGCAGCCACTTTCCCAGTAAAAGTCTCCACCACACATTTAGTTTAGTTAGCAGGTTGTCAGCTGTGTGTCTGCCCGTCGGAACGATAGCGAGTGCCCAACAGACAGTGTGTGTGTTTGTGCTACGTTAGTATCTCTAGCTCTGCTGGTAGCTTCGTGCTCGCCCTAGTCAGACGCTCTGTCAGCGCAGCGAAACTTCAGCTAGTGTCCGACAGACCGTGTGTGTGTTGTCGGTGGCGTTCTAGCTGTGTGCGAGCTCTAGACGGGAGCCGACTTCCTGTATCTGTAATGCCGGCTCAGACTCTCTTAAGGTGGACTCTTAAGGTGGACCAGCTTTTCCCCTTCATGTGAGGAGTGTTTCTCAGCTTTAGAGTTAATCATTAACGTTTCTTTTAACCGTTTTAACCGACAGTGTTAATCTGTTAAAATGCTTAATGTGTGTTAACGGTTAAACGGTTAGTTATTAACATCCCTACACCGTTCAGAGCATTATTATTATTGTAGCAGACAACTATTGTCAATGTAAAGACGTAGCAGAGTTATGGCCATGTTGAGAGCCGTGAAGAGGCAATCCCTCCATCATGGATGTGTTCTGAAAGGGATTCAGCCACTTCAAGGCCAGTTGGACACGTTTTGCTCACAGCGTTTGATGTGACGGTCGTATTAGACGAGTCAACACAGACATCCAAATACGTCCACCTTTGTCTGGAAATCTGTGGATTAGTTTTTCCTTCCCTGACAGCGTCTCTCTCCGTCCGGCCCCGTGCTAAAACACAATAGATCGTGGTACGTGATGAAATCAGAGAAAGTCCAGTAAAGTGTGAGTCACTGTGTCCGTCTTCCCCAGCGAGGGTTACGTAAAAAGAAACACAAACTAACTGTGTAGAAGCATTCGATCCTCAGCGCCGAGTTCCTGAGGATGTTTGTTAGTATGTAGAACTTTAACTGTTATCAGATAATTGTACAGCAGTAAAGTACTTTCTACTAGCTGCCTGTTATCAGTCCAGCAGCTGTCTCTCCTTCTCCTTCTGCCTTCCTTTAGCCTCTCTGTAGTGTAGTGAGCCTTAGGCGGTCATGGAGCCGTCCTCATGGGTGATAGAGGAGGGAAATGCCTCGCAGCATACAGTATGGGAGGAGGGAGCTACTGGCACTACTGTTTTCAAATGAAAAAGCGCATAAACAATCTGTTCCCTGATGGTAACATTTCATTTTCCTGCCTGACTGCCGTCTCCCATTCTGCTGATCACTCTGAAATGAAACTGCAATAAGACTTTTTTTAAAAGAAATATAGGTACACACACATCCAGGAAAGCATTTAGCGTCCATCACTCACTTGAATAGGCCTGCAGCTCCCCGAAAGTACCCGTAATGAAATACTTTTCTCTTGTACAGAAATGCCATTTCTATATATACATAATAGAAAAGCACCGTCTCCTCACATGAATCCTTCGTTTCATCCTCAGAGGGAAGCAGCACATGCTCCAGCACATCCATCTTATTTACGCTGCTTATTCCAGAATACAGATCATGGCCACATATATAATATATAAATATATATAATTACATATAAGTAAGTCCCCCCCCCTCCTCGCTCTCATTAGCAGAGGTGCTTCTGTGTTCTGTGCTGTCAGCAGCTAATGCCTCATAAATGGCTTCACTGCAAATGACAAGTTCTATTATCAGCCCACAGCCATCCACCCATCTATCCACTGTGGGGGGGGATATGGAGGAATGCTCACGGTAAATTAGGTTTTACATTGCAGTAGGGAGACATGTCATGATATCCTATATTACCTGGAAAAAATCCATTTCTATGTTCGGTATAAAGACCAGGTGGGAATGTCAAACCAAAGGTACATCATCACAGAGATGCACAAATCCCATAAATCCAATAATGCCATAACGTAGTCCCGCTCATGCAGCTCTCCGTCTATCTGTCCATCCTTCCAGCTCCACCTGGGGATCCTGAGCTCCACCCAGCTCAGCTAGATATATAAGCTTGTTCTGGGTCTGCCGCCCCCCCGGGGGGTCTCCTCCCAGTCGGACGTGCCTGATGGAGCTCCACAGGGAGGAGGCCCGGAGGCGTCCTCATTAGATGTGTGAACTACCTCAACAGGAGGAGCAGTAGAGCAGCAGGTCTTCTCCCAGCTCCTCCCAAACATCCAGCTCCTCTCTCCATGACCCCCGCCTGGCACAGGCAGCTCATTCCAGCTCTTTGTATCCGTATGGAGACCTTCCCCTTCAGGCTCAGCTCAGTTTCAGTACTATTGTCTATTTCACACTACATTGTACCCTCATTGGGGAACAAGGCCCGTAGATACTCCAACTCTTTCACTTGGGGCCGCAATCCCAACTGCCAGAGATGGATGCTGTCCAGGAGATGCGTCAGACGCGACAGGCTGACAACATTCAGGCCTTCAGCATCTCAGGGTGAATCTCATCCACCACTGGCTCCATGCCAGGAGTTCTCTCAGTGAGTGTTACTGCCCAGTCTCTCATGCTTCTATCTGCTCTGTAATGTAGAGGTGCCTTAAGGAGTTGGTAGACTTGTTTCCATCACTCCAAACACATATCACTATTGTCACGTCTTTGCCACATGTTGATTGTGTAGAAGTAATCCCTTTTTAACTATACTGGAAAAACAAAGTAGTTAAACTTGTGTTTGGTGGATTATTTCTCTGTTGTTCCAATGCTAATGGTCATTGTATTCTACATGGTTGTAAAGCCTGTTTATTTACCTTCATAATGATGTCACACTTGTAAGGATCATGTATTTGTGGGATGAGCAGCACAGCTGATGATGTGGGTAGCGCCCAAGAAAAATTTGCCAAAATGCTCCGTCAGTGGTAAACAGTGTATTCTCCTGTTGGTGTTGACTCTTGTTTTGAGTTGTTTGGTGGATTGGATGATTGAACTCTCTATCAGTAACAAGGAACAAACAAGACATATTGGCAATTTTACACTTTATTCATTTAATCCACCGTCAGGAGCCTCAGTAGCGGTGGAAGATCCATACGCAGCCACAACAGCCTGGCACCTCCTCCTCATGCTGGTCACCAACCTGGTCACACGTTGCTGTGGGATGGCGTTCCATTCCTCAACCAGGATTGGTTGCAGGTCAGCCAGCGTGGTTGTGTTGGTCACTCTAACACGTACAGCACGCCCAAGCTGATCCCACATGTTGAGTTGGGTTGAGGTCTGGACTCTTGGCAGGCCGTTCCATTCTCTCTCCTCCCACATTGTGGAGGTAGTCTGTGATAACCCTGGCTCTGTGGTGGGGGGCGTTGTTTCTTGGAGGATGAAGTTAGGTGCCAGATTGTGGAGATATGGGATCACCACTGGCTGCAGAATCTCATCCTGATATCTCCCTGCATTGAGATGACCTTCAATGATGACAAGCCTTGTTTTACCAGTGAGGGAGATGCCCCCCCCCGACACCATGACACTGCCCCCACCAAAAGCTGTTACTCCATCGGTTCAACAATCAGCACAGCGTTCTCCATGTCGTCTCCATACTTTGACCCTGCCATCCAACTTTGGCAGACAGAACCTGGACTCATCACTGAACATGACATTCCCCCACATGTTCAGGTTCCATTGTCTGTGTTGTCGACACCAGCGCCAACGGGCCTGACGGTGAAGGGCAGTCATTGCAGGCTTCCTGGTAGCCTTATGAGAATACACTGTTTACCATTGACGGAGCATTTTGGCAAATTTTTCTTGGGCGCTACCCACATAATCAGCTGTGCTGCTCATCCCACAAATGCATGATCCTTACAAGTGTGACATCATTGTGAAGGTAAATAAACAGGATTTCCAACGATGTAAAATACAATGACCATTAGCATTGTAACAACAGAGAAATAATCCACCAAACACAAGTTTCCGAACTTTGTTTTTCCAGTTTATATAATAATGTGATAAACAATGATAAAGTATTAATCCTATAACTCTGTGTTTATTACTGAAACAGCATACAATCATAGTGCTGCTGTATTTTCATTAGACCCCCAGTGCTGTAACTCACAGCTCTAAGTGATGTAATGCAAACGAACTCCAGATCACCTCTCAGCTGCGTGGACAAGGCTGCCACTGAAGAGCCCAGAACAGGGATCTGTCTCTGACATAATGGATGTGGGGAGGCAGCTAGAGCAGATGTATGATAGATGTTGATTAGTGGATATTTTGACAGAGACCAGTAGAAGTGGAGGATACTAAGATATATGATGGCGGAGAGGTGGGATGAGTTCTTTGATCTAGTATAGAGGGTTGTGATGTGGAGCTCGTGAACAGTCGCGTCCGGAACGGCTCGGGTTTGGTTGTGTTTTTGTCTGCTGATATTGAAACACAATAAAACTCTGCTTCTTGCACCATACTTGTACAGCATCAAGAGATTCATCTGAGTAACCTGTTGACTTTCTGACACCGTTAAAATGGAACATTGAAGAACATTGAACTGAGATCTCAGCCATTCCAGGCCCAAGGCTTGAGATATCCAGATTCAACAATTGCTCTGTGACATTGAGTGTAAATGAAGTTAGATGTTTGAGTGTGAGCAGCAGGTTGTTACTGGTGTTTCTTCATGAATCATACATCCTCCCTTCTCTCCTTCTCTCTCTCTGTATCAGGGATGGACCGGACCAGGCCTCTCCTCAGATCGGTCAGTTCAGTGGTAACTCGGTCCAGGAGGGCGTGTCCACCACCGCCAATCAGATCCTCATCAAGTTCCACAGCGACTTCAGCACCAGCGGCTTCTTTGTGCTGCGTTATTACGGTAACCTCCCCTCTGATACCAGCTCTAATAACCCCTCTATTCATCTGATGTTACCTTCTCCACATCGCTGGGACGCTGCTGGAGGAATGAAGATCACAGTATAACGCCTCTATACTGGAACGCCTTTAATTCTCCTCTTCTCTGACTCATTATTCGGCCCTTTCTCATTTAGCTCCGTGGTGTTGCTTCCAGTTGTGTTTAGTGGTAAATGATGAATGTTAAAACGCCTCTCTGAAAAGAAGCTGATTAATAATAAAACGTCCCATCTAAAGCTGAATTAGTGATCGCTGTCTGATGATCATCAACAGAGAGAGGTGGAGATTTATCATCTAATCAAGTTTCAGCATGATGGGCGAGTAAAGACGTATACTCTCTCTCTCTCCTCTCTCTCTATCTCTCTCTCTCTCCCTCTCTCTCTCCATCAGCGTACCAGCTGAGAACCTGTCAGCCCCCCCCTCCTGTCGCCAACGCCACCGTCCTAACCGATGATGACGAGTTTGAAATAGGTTTGTCTTATTTTATTTTCTTGTTTATGAGCAGAGACGCTGGTGACGAGGCGTAATCACATAAATTTGCAGCAGACGTTTGGTAATTTGGTTGGACAGCCCTGGACAGAGATAAAAATAGGAATAGACATGTCAAATGTTTTTAGTAAATAATGAATTAGTTAATTCTCCTGTAAGTTGAATCCTTCATTTGTTCATCTGGATGTTTATATCTCTGCTGTTAGTCTCTGTTGTTCTTTGTGAATGTATTAATCCATGTTTCCATCCAGCTTTGTCTGTAGTACATCATCATTCATTTGGACATGTTTCTAATGTATATATATATATACATATATATATATATGTATATATATATACACAGTAATACTGCCACTGGACAGATGTTCTTTCAACCTTCACTATCTCATTCTACCTGCTATGTGCTCTCTGTGTTTTTCTTTCTTTCTTGCCCTTTGTTCTTCCTTCTTATATTTCTTTATATTCCTGTTTGAGTTGTTCCGTCCGTACTGCCTTCAATTAAATATTAGTTTGAGTGAAGGCTAATTAGCTCTTTATATAAGCCGTTTGTATTTTCAGTGTTCAGAAGTGAGTCAGAATTAGAAATCGTATGGCTAGTGGCTGCCTTACTTACTGGTGTGTGTGTGTGTGTGTGTGTGTAGTTTTGCGGCTATAATGTAATGAAGTGCCGTCAGTACTCCAGCTAGCTGAGGGGACGTCAATCTTCATTAGAAAATGTGTTGTTGATTACTGTTTCAAGTGCTGCTACTGAGGAGGCTTCTACTAACAGCTCTGTGGGGATGTGTGTGTGTGTGTGTGTGTGATTGCGGGTGTAAATGACCTCACAGGGGACATCATCCGGTACTCGTGCCTGCCAGGCTTCACCTTGGTGGGCAGTGAGATTCTGACCTGTCGACTGGGAGAGCGGCTGCAGATGGATGGACCCCCACCCGTCTGTCAAGGTTGGTGTATTCAATATGTGTGAGTCTATGTTTTCATGTTCTTTGTGTGGCTTTATGAGTGTTGTGTGTTCCCGTGCGCAGGTATTCCTCTCAAGGTGTGTTCAAACGCTTGTGTGTGCACATGCACCCTCATTTATGTGTATGCTTATTAGGAATGGGTCATGATTTTAGATTTTTCAAATAGTCGTTAATTATAAAAAATCAAATAGTTTATGCGACTATTAGTCCCACCTTAAAACATATATATTTCCCTTGTATTAACTGTTGCAGGCGCTGCCTGGTAGTAACGCTACTACCCTAACCCAGGCCGCCGTGCCACACTTGGTTTAAGGTTCGCGAGCGCACCCCGACGTCGTGTCCGCGTGCAAGCGGCGCCGCGCACCTTGTAGTTTCAGCAGGTAGATCAGCTGTTCCAGCAGCAGAAACAAAATAAAACTCACCAAAACCGTCTTGGTTTGTCTTTCCTCTGGCCTCCTCCACTGTTCCAACAATATGGTTGAAAACAACTCTTAATCCCCAGCGTTGGATGGGACAATGTGCCCACGCTACATGTCGCGGGGGGGATTATTCGAATAATAATCAAATAATCCCCAGTGATTTTGGAATAGTATTTTTGCTTGGAATGCACATCCCTAAAGCGTGTCCATGGTCAGTTCAGTTCCTTCCAGCAGGGCCCCTTCCAGTCAGCTCCTGGTGGCAAACAGCACCTGTATTCTAATTGTCCAGACTCTCAGAGTCTGAATACTACTGACCTGAGATCACAGACCTGTGCTCCCCTATAGAAGCAGCTCTTGACTGTGGAGAATCAGCGTGAACCAGACAACAGATCAGCAGCTCTCATGGACGATGTCAGAAGGTAGACGGAGGCCGGGCCGTGGCTGTTGTTCTCATAGAAAACGGGATGTTATATGTTAGCCCTTAATCCCTGCTCAGATGGCCCCGTGGGTTTGATTGATGTAAACTGTCTTCCTCGCCGCGTTTTTTCAGAAGATGTATTTTCAAAGAAGAAGCAAAGGAAGAGAACTGTCTGTGTTGTCTGCATCACAGATTTTGTTTAGACCAAAAAAACAAATGCCATCAGCCTGCCTGTCGTGCCAATACATCTCTGCTGCAGACAACAGAGCGCTCTGAAACCTCCTATTCCCCGTGGATAGGCATCTTTTGAAGGGCCCTTTAGTCCTTTGTCTAGTCTGGAGTTGATGAGCATTTCTGTCTGTTTATATCTAGAAACTATGAGTAATCACATTGGACTCGTGATCAAGCCATGACAGATCCTCCGCAGCCTGAGCCTGCATCCATAAAGCATCTCAGAATAGGACTAGCCATTTGGAACCTATTTGCTCATCCCTGGCTGTTATTATTTGATGTCTGTCTTGATATCTTGGTTCTTACCCCGTAGCGGTTTTGCGCCTGACATTGTTTTGCTCTTACAAGTAAGAATTTGGCTGATTTAATTTTAAAGTGCCACAAGCAAAGCAACAAATAGAGCGTTCCCACGTGTCCCCGTAAACCTGGAGAACACCGGATCAGCTTTCCAGTCATTGAAAACACGTCAAAGAAAAGTAAAGAAGATATAAGTAAAGTGTCCTGGACATACCTGCCGTCTGCGTAACGTTCAGGATCATATCAACGTTCAAATGGTAATTTATGGTTCAGAATATTGTGAAGAGGCTGCTCTCGGTTATGTTGAGGAAACGCTGTGAACACACTCCAGAGTCATGTCACATGGAAGCACATGCTGGATGACATCACATCTTGTTGCTTTGTTCACAACTTGTTTTAATGAGTTGGTTGACTGATGTTAAATTGGTGAGCAGTAGGGATGCTAATTTAGAAAAATGTTCTTAACCGATAACCGACCCTCGTTAACCCATTATTAACCGTTAACCCACAAGATTAGTCCCTCGCATGCAGCGGTGTGCCAGCTGCAGGACGGGAGTCTCCAGTTCAGCGTCCGGGAGCGTTACCTTAGCAGCTACGATGCTGCGTTCACTGTCTCCAGTTCACCGTCCGGGAGCGTTACCTTAGCAGCTACGACGCTGCGTTCACTGTCTCCAGTTCACCGTCCGGGAGCGTTAACTTAGCAGCTACGACGCTGCGTTCACTGTCTCCAGTTCAGCGTCCGGGAGCGTTAACTTAGCAGCTACGATGCTGCGTTCACTGTCTCCAGTTCAGCGTCCGGGAGCGTTAACTTAGCAGCTACGATGCTGCGTTCACTGTCTCCAGTTCAGCGTCCGGGAGCGTTAACTTAGCAGCTACGACGCTGCGTTCACTGTCTCCAGTTCACCGTCCGGGAGCGTTAACTTAGCAGCTACGGTGCTGCGTTCACTGTCTCCAGTTCACCGTCCGGGAGCGTTAACTTAGCAGCTACGGTGCTGCGTTCACTGTCTCCAGTTCACCGTCCGGGAGCGTTAACTTAGCAGCTACAGTGCTGCGTTCACTGTCTCCAGTTCACCGTCCGGGAGCGTTAACTTAGCAGCTACGACGCTGCGTTCACTGTCTCCAGTTCACCGTCCGGGAGCGTTAACTTAGCAGCTACAGTGCTGCGTTCACTGTCTCCAGTTCAGCGTCCGGGAGCGTTAACTTAGCAGCTACGACGCTGCGTTCACTGTCTCCAGTTCACCGTCCGGGAGCGTTAACTTAGCAGCTACGACGCTGCGTTCACTGTCTCCAGTTCAGCGTCCGGGAGCGTTAACTTAGCAGCTACGACGCTGCGTTCACTGTCTCCAGTTCAGCGTCCGGGAGCGTTAACTTAGCAGCTACGACGCTGCGTTCACTGTCTCCAGTTCAGCGTCCGGGAGCGTTAACTTAGCAGCTACGATGCTGCGTTCACTGTCTCCAGTTCAGCGTCCGGGAGCGTTACCTTAGCAGCTACGACGCTGCGTTCACTGTCTCCAGTTCACCGTCCGGGAGCGTTAACTTAGCAGCTACGGTGCTGCGTTCACTGTCTCCAGTTCACCGTCCGGGAGCGTTAACTTAGCAGCTACGGTGCTGCGTTCACTGTCTCCAGTTCACCGTCCGGGAGCGTTAACTTAGCAGCTACAGTGCTGCGTTCACTGTCTCCAGTTCACCGTCCGGGAGCGTTAACTTAGCAGCTACGACGCTGCGTTCACTGTCTCCAGTTCAGCGTCCGGGAGCGTTAACTTAGCAGCTACAGTGCTGCGTTCACTGTCTCCAGTTCACCGTCCGGGAGCGTTAACTTAGCAGCTACGATGCCGGAGGCTTCGTGCCCGCCGGCGCACACGTAGTCTGTGTAACTTTAGTGAGTTTCCATCAGACCGTGTGTGTGTGTGTGTGTGTGTGTGTGTGTGTGTGTGTGTTGGCGGTGAGTGTGAGGTTGTTGGTGGCGTTCTAGCTGTGATCGTAGGTGTAGCAGTGTGTGTTCAGTTTATTTGTCGTGAATAAATGCTATGAAACTACAACTCCTCCACTCCGCTCAAGTGAGCCGGAGAGACCGGAGCCTACTTCCTGTATCCTGCAACTCCGGCTCTGCCTCTTAAGGTGGACTGTTAAGGTGGACCAGCTTTTCTCCTTAAAGAGACGAGCCGCTCCTCTGAGCCGCTCAGCTTTTGAGTTCATTATTAATATTTATTTTAACCGTTTTAACTGATAGTGTTAATGGGTTAAAATGCTGAATGTGGGTTAACGGTTAAACGGTTAGTTATGGACATCCCTAGTTAGCATGTTTAGTTGAGTTACTAAAGTTGACGGGCTCGCAGCTTGTTTTGTCTGTAAAGGTTTAAGGTTAGTGATTCAGCTCTGGCTCGGAGTCGTGGTTTCCAATGTGTGTTGGGCCTCGTTGAGAGAGTTGGATAATGATGAGTGGGAAGCCGGGTCAAAACAATGAATGGGAGCTCGGTTGAATGTGGGCCAAACACCGGCTCCTTCTGGCTAATGGTTCTTTATTACTTTACTATAGCATCGTCTCTTCAAACGCAATGCTGCGTTGTTAAGGTCAAATGGTGAAGTGCTGTACATTTGCATGTGTGTTTGCATTATTCTATGATCATATTTCTCATCATTTCTCAGCACATGAGAGATGATTTCACAGATAAGCTATAGCCATAGACTGCACATCTTTTAAATGACACTTCCACAGAGAGGAAGGTATCGATGTACGGAGCGATCCCCGTCTGTCTGGAGGACTGTTGGACTACGATCTCTAGAAAAGAGATGGAAGCCTGAAATAGTAATGATAGTACAGTAAAGCTTAAGTTGAGTGACCTGAGCAGTGATCCGTGCTCTGGGAGGTATTCCTATTCCTATTCATAAAGGCTACATGCTGCCAATGAAGAGCTCTATTAGTATATGCACAAAGGTCAAAGAGACCCTGGCAATTTCAGCAAATTTGCATTGATGTGTGTGTGTGTGTGTGTGTGTGTGTGTGTGTGTGTGTGTGTGTGTGTGTGTGTGTGTGTGTGTGTGTGTGTGTGTGTGTGTGTGTGTGTGTGTGTGTGTTTGTGCGTGCGTGCGTGCGTGCATTTGTGCATGTGTATTGAAAACAGCAACCTTTACGTGTGCTGCATTAGGCATTTTTTTAAAAAATGAATAATGTATAAAAGCATTGGAGGTATGAAGTCCTGCAGCCGGTTATTAGTCTGTTAGACAGAGCCGAGTAGAGAGAGGCGGGAAACAGGAGAGAAAAGCTTCATTACATTCTCCCTAGGGATATACCGATACCAGTATCGGGTATCGGGTCCGATACTGTGCTCATGTACTCGTACTCGCAAAACGGTACACTTAATGGTGATGCGCCCGACCCTGCGAGGTCGGGATCCCACCTCAGCCGGCGCCGGCCCTCACTTTCATTGCGCCAGGGTTTTGCTTGCACCCTCTGACTCGCGCGTGCGTTAGACTCCTTGGTCCATGTTTCAAGACGGGTCGGGTGGGTTGCAGACATCGCCGCAGACCCCTGGCGCCTTTAAGGTGGGCCTAATCCCCGCCCTGCAGGGGGCCTCGTCCCACCCCGGTGGGGAGAGATGGTGCAGCGAGCCTTTTGACAGAGCACCTTCGTCCCGAGCCTTTCCAAGCCGACCTAGAGCCGGTGGCGGCGCACCGCCTCGTATGCGGGACTCCCCAGCCTGCCGTGTGTCGCTCACACCCTCCAGCTGGCTGTTAACGAGGGTCTTTAGACACAGAGAAGTACTCGTATCGGTACTCGGTATCGGAGAGTACCCAGATGTAAGTACTTGTACTCGGTCTGAATAAAGTGGTATCGGTGCATCTCTAGTAGTCCCATCACGCCTGTCTGCCATAGAAATAGAATCATAGAATGAAGTTCAGCCTGACACTAATGGAACTGCAGTAAAATGTGTTATTTCATTGTTGATTTGAATATGACCAACTTAGCAGATCAGCAACAATCAGACTAGTTTGGAATAATTTGCTGTGTTTCCTCCGTGCCAAGTGAGGGCAGTCGTTCACTGGAGAGGACTGGGAGGTAGTTCAAGCTCTACTGTTACACGGAGCTCTGCCAACACCAACCAGCTCCTATCAGCTCTAACTCACATACTGTACTTCAAATCATTTCACAGGCTTTAATTGGAGTGACTACATTAACCTGCCAAATCCAGATGGGCAAGGCGTGTTGGGAATATTGTGGGAGAACACAACGTTGTTTTTCAGTTGGTTTCTGGTGCAAAGCAATCGTTCAAACGGCAGAATGGGATGTTGGACAGCACAGACTCACATACATCACAGTACATTGTGTTGTGTGCTGCCAAGACAACGGCTCCTCTCAGTCAGGCTATGCTGGATATGGATGGAACAAAGCAAACTAAAGATTGTATATAAAAAGGGCTGTCCAAGTTAACGCCATAGTGATGCGTTAATGCATGTTTTAACACCACTAATTTCTTTATCACAACTTGTGATTTTTAGGTTGTAGCGGACTCAGTTTTAAAGCTAGAGAGAAGATACTGGCATCATATGAAACTAGGAAACCTGATGAATTTTAAGGAAAAACTGTCATGTCCATTTTCAAAGGGGTCCCTTGACCTCTGACCTCCAGATGTGTGAATGTAAATGGGTTCTATGGGTACCCACGAGTCTCCCCTTTACAGACATGCCCACTTTATGATCATCACATGCAGTTTGGGGCAAGTCATAGTCAAGTCAGCACACTGACACACTGACAGCTGTTGTTGCCTGTTGGGCTGCAGTTTGCCATGTTATGATTGGAGCATATTGTTTTATGCTAAATGCAGTACCTGTGAGGGTTTCTGGATCAATATCTGTCATTGATCTGTGTTAATTGATTTACAGTAATAAATATATTTACATAAAGCAGCATATTTGTCCACTCCCATGTTGATAAGAGGATTCAATACTGGACTAATCTCAGGTTCATTTAGAACAGATACAAAATTGATTATTTGTGATTAGATATTGGAATGGACCGACAGCTGTAATAAAAACACACGAGAAAAGACATAATGAGTCTAATAAAGAGGCTGTTCTTGTTAAATCCAAACCAAACATGATTAGATATCAGGTCAAAGACAGTGCATTGAGTACTGTATGTGATATATATCTAAAATGTGCACCAACGTGTCAGATGAGTCGGTATCTTATATATAAAACCTGCCTTGAGTATTAATATATATAGTTAGTACTGTTTCAGGACGTCTGGTTGGTAATTCGTTGTTTGACATTTTCATGGATCACCTCATTATTGTAGTCAAAAATTCATTACATTTCCTCGTGTTGGAGATGTAATGTCCTTGTGCCACCTCTAGCACGGAACTAATTGCTCTCCTTGGGACATGTAAAATTGAACTTAATTTGAGTTGACCTGCTATTCACATCCCAGAGACTGCTGCAGTCAGCTGGTGAAGGGGCCGCTTCCTGTCGGCAGGAAAAAACAATCCTCCCGTGTTCCTCCGATTCCGCTTCTGTTTGCTGGCAACCCTTCTGTTAATTGTCATTTTCTGCTGAAAAGATAACACTGAAATGTCCTTGCATGGCTATTCTATTTCACCCCCAAGTAGCCCTGGTTTTAAAGGCATTCCCCCGGCTCCGTCTTCCTGTGAGGAAGGTTACATCGGTAGCTTTGATCAAGGAGAGAGCAGCTATTGAGTTGACTGCTGTGTTTGTTTGGTAAACCATCTGCCACATTGAGGTTGAGTCTAAGACATTACATGTTGTCATAATGCTCCTCACATTCCCATTGATTTCCATGTGTCAGAAAATCTAATGAAAAAACAATTTGTGCTCTGGCTTCATCTTCAGTATGATGTCCCTGCAGCCGACAACGTGTACCAGTGGTTGCCATGGCGTTCTCATCCATATGCACCGTGTGCTGAGAGAAAGATTAAACAATCGCTGGTTTGCACAAGGACTTACTGAGACGCGTCTCGCAATGTTTGCAAGATTTAACAAATGTCAATGCCAGTTCTTTTCAAACACATGCATGCTATTGCAAATACCAGTACAACACTATATGTGAGGGTCTTAAGAGACGTGCACGATAGCAGTAGTTTCACTAGTTACCTGGATGTAATCCACTGGTTAATGCTCCTTGTATTTAACAGATTAAATGACATTAGAAATCTATTTAAACAGTTGTATTTGACTTTTAGAGAATTATTTTTGAGTGATTTATTTTATCAATCAGCCTAATACTTGAGCTATGATCTTTATAATATAATAGTATTTGAGCCAGGATGATAATAACAGTACTGTAGAGGTCTACATTATGAGTGCATTGTAAGCTTCAGTCTGCTTTCAGGCTAGCATCCTGTCCTCTAAACACTCCTCTCATAAACTGCCGTAGTGAGGTGTCTGAAACAGTTTAAGCCTCTCATGATTCATGTTTTAAATCCCTGCACCTAAAGTTTGAGGCAAACCAGTTTAAGCCAGTGCTGTGCTCACTGGATGGACTTGTGTTTGTTGCCTGGCAACGTTAGCTTATTAAACAAGTATTGGGGGCTCAATTATTTCAACAAGAAGCTCTTTGGCAGATAGACGCTTCTCTGTGCAGCGCGGTAGATCTTATCAATGAGTCAAGTTCATGTACATCTTAAAGCCGTCCAGTACGGTGAAGAGCTGCAGGTTAACAGGGGTCTGGACAGGGGTTGAACATCTGTCTGAGGTGGGAACCGCACTGTAAGAATGTGGATGGAAATAATGTAGAATTGAAGTTAGCAATTTTTATTAGCAATTACTCACAAATTTCACATATTTGCTTTAAGATGAATTAGTGCTGGTTCTGTGTGAATGGAAGCAGCATCAGTGGAAGCAGAGTCTCCTGCTGACCACCGAACGGAGGAAGCAGCCGTGTGAATCGATGTGACTGCAACAGCTGAAGACCCCGTTCTGAACTCCAGTATGTCGCTAGAGAGTCAGAACTCTCTCACTAAACCTCAGCACTACACACCTTCTTTTTCATCTCAAATGCAAAATCAAGTCTCTCAGCTGCGTAGAAAAGCACCGACTCTCCTTTTTGGAAAAGTGTGGACTTTAGAAAGCAAAGTTTTTAATAGAAACAGAATAGAAACAGACTGACCAACCACTGACCTGACTCACTACCACCATCACTCTATGATCTAAGGTTACGTTATTCTGTGTCTGTGTCTTAGTCGTGCATTATCGCGTTATATATAAGTGTGCTTGTGGACCTCAGGAAGAATAGCTGCTGCAGTGCTGTAGATCAGTGGTTCCCAACCTGCGGTCCGGGCCCCCCTTAGGGGGACGCTAAAGATCACAGGTCTGCTCCGAGTTTTTCAAAATTAGATTTGAATAATTAAAATCATAATAACACACTTAATGGATAATTTATACAAAATATGTATATAAAACTATTTAAAAAGATATATTATAAATGATTATATAACATTAATATTTGTGCTACCCAGCAGGCCACATCCTGTTTGACCCCGGTATTTGTGCACAGTCGCAGATTAAGATCAGGCTACACTAATGTTATTAGTATTATACTATATTATATTTGTAGAATTAGATTCCAGCGGTGACTGCGTAGGATTGGTTCTCTTGTGATCAGAACATTTCCAGTAACTCCAAAGAGTTGTAAAGTCCAAAAGTCAAAATGTATTGATAATAGAAAGATACAAACATGATGAGATCTTCTGCTTCGGTCCGTATCTGTTGGATAAAAAGCTAAAGTACAGCTGTACGGAGCAGCGCGTCCTTGAGACTGATCAGTGTTCACAATCAGACTAAATGCTCTCACACTTAAAGCTCCTACTGGTTCCTGGATGTGTGTTTGACCCTCGTGACCTGTAAAACATCTAACGGTGTATTTTAATCTTATTTATCAAAAGTGTAAATTCATGAAGATGTCAGCGTGCACGTTGTTCTCTTGTGCACTTTGGTATTTAGCTCCGACGGGTCAGCTTCTCTTCAACATGTTGAGTTCAGCCCGGTACAGAGTACTGAATAAAAGCAGAGAGCACACTGATTGGAAATATGAATAAGTATTCACAGGAAAGTATTGATCATGTCTCTCACAAACTCAATCAATCGTAGTGAAGAAGTATTGCTATTCCATATTAAATTGCTATGTTAATGTATTCCTGAATAGACGGGGTTGAGGTTTGTTCCCCCTTAATGAAAACTCTACTCTGTTTTTATACATATTGATTCTGCCGTGTTAAATCCTCTTACACTTCTGTTGTATTATTTATATCTATTTTTTTCTTTGATTCAGTTATTCTCTTTGTTGTTGTTGATAATATAATGAGACATTTCTTGACCTGTGTTCCTGCAGAGGTGTTCTGTGTGATTGTTATTTAGACTTTCTGGAGATCATATCTGTTTGTTATCTCTGAGCCGACGGCGGCTCTCGTTGAAACCTCGGCAGCCGGCGGGGATGTGCAGACGGCTTCGTGTTACACTTCTTCCCCTCTGCCTGCTCTTTCTTGATATATGTCCGATTTGTTTCCAGTGACCTTTTCATCTGGAACAGTTGTTCGCATTAACCTTTTATATACGTCATGTTTCTTCACTAGTGGCCCGGAAGACAAACTTCTGTTAGCAAAGAGACGGGACTGTCATTAGTTCAGACACGCCAGACAGGAAATGAAGGGAAAACTCAGAGCCGATGCACATGAACTTACGCGCACGCGCACGCGCACGCGCACGCGCACACGCACACACAATTTTTGTCTGGACCGCAGAGGGCCACCCCTACAAAGGCAAAGGTCTGTCACTGTCTGACTGACTGACTGACTGACTGACTGATGAGGTTACAGGATTGGTCGGCTGACTGTTGGAGTCTCCTCATTGGTCGTTGCTCTTTCTAAATGAAAAGGCGGAGAACAGTTCTGTGTTGTTTTCTGGGGAGCGTGTCAGCGGTTCCATGTCTCCTTTAAGTTACGTTATGTTGTGCTTCGTATTGTGTTATCGTGCATTCACACC
Source organism: Sebastes umbrosus (assembly GCF_015220745.1). Classification (NCBI taxonomy): domain Eukaryota; kingdom Metazoa; phylum Chordata; class Actinopteri; order Perciformes; family Sebastidae; genus Sebastes; species Sebastes umbrosus. Next base: position 547,947 of record NC_051279.1, on the reverse strand, counting down.
AAGCGCCAAGCTCATTTTCGCCTCGCTGTCCTCCAGATATAACCTCTGTTGCAGCTTTGTTCATGACGACAAGCAGACAACTTTTAAAATGCTTGTTTTCTGAATGGAGTCTGGATGGATCAGTGCCAGGCTATGCTAACATCGTAGCTGCTCCATTAACACTCCATCTAGGAATAAATACAGCAGCAACCTCGCAGTGATGACATACACTTTAGTGAAGTATGTTTATATTGTTACACACCACTTATATGATGAATGCTTTAATGAAAAACTGAAATACTGTTAACCTTGCAGACTGTATGTCATGCTGATACCTTTCACCTTGTATAAAATGTATAATATACTGACTAGTGAATGTTACCATTTACTATCACTGAATGTCATTTGCTTCATTACAAGTTGTCTTTCAATCAAACATTAAGATATAAGTGGAAAAAACTGTTCACAAAACATGATAGACATGACCTCTGACCTCTGACCTCTGACCTCTGACTACTGGTGGAACAATTTAGCCGCAAATTCACAGACTGACCGTGAACGGTCCAGACAGATACTGGGTTTTGACTGAGTCGTGTTCCATACAAAGTTATCTGTGTCACCTACTGAGTATTATAGTATTATAGTGTGATAGTGTGATAGTGTGATAGTATTATAGTGTGATAGTATTATAGTATTATAGTATTATAGTATTATAGTGTGATAGTGTGATAGTGTGATAGTATTATAGTGTGATAGTATTATAGTGTGATAGTATTATAGTGTGATAGTGTGATAGTATTATAGTGTGATAGTGTGATAGTGTGATAGTATTATAGTGTGATAGTATTATAGTGTGATAGTGTGATAGTGTTATAGTGTGATAGTGTGATAGTATTATAGTGTGATAGTATTATAGTGTGATAGTATTATAGTGTGATAGTGTGATAGTATTATAGTGTGATAGTATTATAGTGTGATAGTGTGATAGTATTATAGTGTGATAGTATTATAGTGTGATAGTGTGATAGTATTATAGTGTGATAGTGTGATAGTGTGATAGTGTGATAGTATTATAGTGTGATAGTATTATAGTATTATAGTATTATCGTGTGATAGTATTATAGTATTATAGTATTATAGTATTATAGTATTATAGTGTGATAGTATTATAGTGTGATAGTATTATAGTGTGATAGTGTGATAGTGTGATAGTATTATAGTGTGATAGTATTATAGTGTGATAGTGTTATAGTGTGATAGTGTGATAGTATTATAGTATTATAGTATTATAGTATTATAGTATTATAGTGTGATAGTATTATAGTGTGATAGTGTGATAGTATTATAGTGTGATAGTGTGATAGTATTATAGTATTATAGTATTATAGTATTATAGTATTATAGTGTGATAGTATTATAGTGTGATAGTGTGATAGTATTATAGTGTGATAGTGTGATAGTGTGATAGTGTGATAGTATTATAGTGTGATAGTATTATAGTATTATAGTATTATCGTGTGATAGTATTATAGTATTATAGTATTATAGTATTATAGTATTATAGTGTGATAGTATTATAGTGTGATAGTGTGATAGTATTATAGTGTGATAGTGTGATAGTATTATAGTGTGATAGTATTATAGTGTGATAGTGTGATAGTGTGATAGTATTATAGTGTGATAGTATTATAGTGTGATAGTGTTATAGTGTGATAGTGTGATAGTATTATAGTGTGATAGTATTATAGTGTGATAGTGTGATAGTATTATAGTGTGATAGTATTATAGTGTGATAGTGTGATAGTATTATAGTGTGATAGTGTGATAGTATTATAGTATTATAGTATTATAGTATTATAGTGTGATAGTATTATAGTGTGATAGTGTGATAGTATTATAGTGTGATAGTGTGATAGTATTATAGTGTGATAGTGTGATAGTATTATAGTGTGATAGTATTATAGTGTGATAGTGTGATAGTATTATAGTGTGATAGTGTGATAGTATTATAGTATTATAGTATTATAGTATTATAGTGTGATAGTATTATAGTGTGATAGTGTGATAGTGTGATAGTATTATAGTGTGATAGTATTATAGTATTATAGTATTATCGTGTGATAGTATTATAGTATTATAGTATTATAGTATTATAGTATTATAGTGTGATAGTATTATAGTGTGATAGTGTGATAGTATTATAGTGTGATAGTGTGATAGTATTATAGTGTGATAGTATTATAGTGTGATAGTGTTATAGTGTGATAGTGTGATAGTATTATAGTGTGATAGTATTATAGTGTGATAGTATTATAGTGTGATAGTATTATAGTGTGATAGTGTGATAGTATTATAGTATTATAGTATTATAGTGTGATAGTATTATAGTGTGATAGTGTGATAGTATTATAGTGTGATAGTGTGATAGTATTATAGTATTATAGTATTATAGTATTATAGTATTATAGTGTGATAGTATTATAGTGTGATAGTGTGATAGTATTATAGTGTGATAGTATTATAGTGTGATAGTGTGATAGTATTATAGTATTATAGTATTATAGTATTATAGTGTGATAGTATTATAGTGTGATAGTGTGATAGTATTATAGTGTGATAGTATTATAGTGTGATAGTGTGATAGTATTATAGTGTGATAGTATTATAGTGTGATAGTGTGATAGTATTATAGTGTGATAGTATTATAGTGTGATAGTGTGATAGTATTATAGTGTGATAGTATTATAGTGTGATAGTATTATAGTGTGATAGTGTGATAGTATTATAGTGTGATAGTATTATAGTGTGATAGTATTATAGTGTGATAGTATTATAGTGTGATAGTGTGATAGTATTATAGTGTGATAGTATTATAGTGTGATAGTGTGATAGTATTATAGTGTGATAGTATTATAGTGTGATAGTGTGATAGTATTATAGTGTGATAGTGTGATAGTGTGATAGTGTGATAGTATTATAGTGTGATAGTATTATAGTATTATAGTATTATCGTGTGATAGTATTATAGTATTATAGTATTATAGTATTATAGTATTATAGTGTGATAGTATTATAGTGTGATAGTATTATAGTGTGATAGTGTGATAGTATTATAGTGTGATAGTGTGATAGTATTATAGTATTATAGTATTATAGTATTATAGTATTATAGTGTGATAGTATTATAGTGTGATAGTGTGATAGTATTATAGTGTGATAGTGTGATAGTATTATAGTATTATAGTATTATAGTATTATAGTATTATAGTGTGATAGTATTATAGTGTGATAGTGTGATAGTATTATAGTGTGATAGTGTGATAGTGTGATAGTGTGATAGTATTATAGTGTGATAGTATTATAGTATTATAGTATTATCGTGTGATAGTATTATAGTATTATAGTATTATAGTATTATAGTATTATAGTGTGATAGTATTATAGTGTGATAGTGTGATAGTATTATAGTGTGATAGTGTGATAGTGTGATAGTATTATAGTGTGATAGTATTATAGTATTATAGTATTATAGTGTGATAGTGTGATAGTGTGATAGTATTATAGTGTGATAGTATTATAGTGTGATAGTGTGATAGTGTTATAGTGTGATAGTATTATAGTGTGATAGTGTGATAGTGTGATAGTATTATAGTGTGATAGTATTATAGTGTGATAGTGTGATAGTGTTATAGTGTGATAGTGTGATAGTATTATAGTGTGATAGTATTATAGTGTGATAGTATTATAGTGTGATAGTGTGATAGTATTATAGTGTGATAGTATTATAGTGTGATAGTGTGATAGTATTATAGTGTGATAGTATTATAGTGTGATAGTGTGATAGTATTATAGTGTGATAGTGTGATAGTGTGATAGTGTGATAGTATTATAGTGTGATAGTATTATAGTATTATAGTATTATCGTGTGATAGTATTATAGTATTATAGTATTATAGTATTATAGTATTATAGTGTGATAGTATTATAGTGTGATAGTATTATAGTGTGATAGTGTGATAGTATTATAGTGTGATAGTGTGATAGTATTATAGTATTATAGTATTATAGTATTATAGTATTATAGTGTGATAGTATTATAGTGTGATAGTGTGATAGTATTATAGTGTGATAGTGTGATAGTATTATAGTATTATAGTATTATAGTATTATAGTATTATAGTGTGATAGTATTATAGTGTGATAGTGTGATAGTATTATAGTGTGATAGTGTGATAGTGTGATAGTGTGATAGTATTATAGTGTGATAGTATTATAGTATTATAGTATTATCGTGTGATAGTATTATAGTATTATAGTATTATAGTATTATAGTATTATAGTGTGATAGTATTATAGTGTGATAGTGTGATAGTATTATAGTGTGATAGTGTGATAGTATTATAGTGTGATAGTATTATAGTGTGATAGTGTGATAGTGTGATAGTATTATAGTGTGATAGTATTATAGTGTGATAGTGTTATAGTGTGATAGTGTGATAGTATTATAGTGTGATAGTATTATAGTGTGATAGTGTGATAGTATTATAGTGTGATAGTATTATAGTGTGATAGTGTGATAGTATTATAGTGTGATAGTGTGATAGTATTATAGTATTATAGTATTATAGTATTATAGTGTGATAGTATTATAGTGTGATAGTGTGATAGTATTATAGTGTGATAGTGTGATAGTATTATAGTGTGATAGTGTGATAGTATTATAGTGTGATAGTATTATAGTGTGATAGTGTGATAGTATTATAGTGTGATAGTGTGATAGTATTATAGTATTATAGTATTATAGTATTATAGTGTGATAGTATTATAGTGTGATAGTGTGATAGTGTGATAGTATTATAGTGTGATAGTATTATAGTATTATAGTATTATCGTGTGATAGTATTATAGTATTATAGTATTATAGTATTATAGTATTATAGTGTGATAGTATTATAGTGTGATAGTGTGATAGTATTATAGTGTGATAGTGTGATAGTATTATAGTGTGATAGTATTATAGTGTGATAGTGTTATAGTGTGATAGTGTGATAGTATTATAGTGTGATAGTATTATAGTGTGATAGTATTATAGTGTGATAGTATTATAGTGTGATAGTGTGATAGTATTATAGTATTATAGTATTATAGTGTGATAGTATTATAGTGTGATAGTGTGATAGTATTATAGTGTGATAGTGTGATAGTATTATAGTATTATAGTATTATAGTATTATAGTATTATAGTGTGATAGTATTATAGTGTGATAGTGTGATAGTATTATAGTGTGATAGTATTATAGTGTGATAGTGTTATAGTATTATAGTATTATAGTATTATAGTGTGATAGTATTATAGTGTGATAGTGTGATAGTATTATAGTGTGATAGTATTATAGTGTGATAGTGTGATAGTATTATAGTGTGATAGTATTATAGTGTGATAGTGTGATAGTATTATAGTGTGATAGTATTATAGTGTGATAGTGTGATAGTATTATAGTGTGATAGTATTATAGTGTGATAGTATTATAGTGTGATAGTGTGATAGTATTATAGTGTGATAGTATTATAGTGTGATAGTATTATAGTGTGATAGTATTATAGTGTGATAGTGTGATAGTATTATAGTGTGATAGTATTATAGTGTGATAGTGTGATAGTATTATAGTGTGATAGTATTATAGTGTGATAGTGTGATAGTATTATAGTGTGATAGTGTGATAGTGTGATAGTGTGATAGTATTATAGTGTGATAGTATTATAGTATTATAGTATTATCGTGTGATAGTATTATAGTATTATAGTATTATAGTATTATAGTATTATAGTGTGATAGTATTATAGTGTGATAGTATTATAGTGTGATAGTGTGATAGTATTATAGTGTGATAGTGTGATAGTATTATAGTATTATAGTATTATAGTATTATAGTGTGATAGTATTATAGTGTGATAGTGTGATAGTATTATAGTGTGATAGTGTGATAGTATTATAGTATTATAGTATTATAGTATTATAGTATTATAGTGTGATAGTATTATAGTGTGATAGTGTGATAGTGTGATAGTATTATAGTGTGATAGTATTATAGTATTATAGTATTATCGTGTGATAGTATTATAGTATTATAGTATTATAGTATTATAGTGTGATAGTATTATAGTGTGATAGTGTGATAGTATTATAGTGTGATAGTGTGATAGTATTATAGTGTGATAGTATTATAGTGTGATAGTGTGATAGTGTGATAGTATTATAGTGTGATAGTATTATAGTGTGATAGTGTTATAGTGTGATAGTGTGATAGTATTATAGTGTGATAGTATTATAGTGTGATAGTGTGATAGTATTATAGTGTGATAGTATTATAGTGTGATAGTGTGATAGTATTATAGTGTGATAGTGTGATAGTATTATAGTATTATAGTATTATAGTATTATAGTGTGATAGTATTATAGTGTGATAGTGTGATAGTATTATAGTGTGATAGTGTGATAGTATTATAGTGTGATAGTGTGATAGTATTATAGTGTGATAGTATTATAGTGTGATAGTGTGATAGTATTATAGTGTGATAGTGTGATAGTATTATAGTATTATAGTATTATAGTATTATAGTGTGATAGTATTATAGTGTGATAGTGTGATAGTGTGATAGTATTATAGTGTGATAGTATTATAGTATTATAGTATTATCGTGTGATAGTATTATAGTATTATAGTATTATAGTATTATAGTGTGATAGTATTATAGTGTGATAGTGTGATAGTATTATAGTGTGATAGTGTGATAGTATTATAGTGTGATAGTATTATAGTGTGATAGTGTTATAGTGTGATAGTGTGATAGTATTATAGTGTGATAGTATTATAGTGTGATAGTATTATAGTGTGATAGTATTATAGTGTGATAGTGTGATAGTATTATAGTATTATAGTATTATAGTGTGATAGTATTATAGTGTGATAGTGTGATAGTATTATAGTGTGATAGTGTGATAGTATTATAGTATTATAGTATTATAGTATTATAGTATTATAGTGTGATAGTATTATAGTGTGATAGTGTGATAGTATTATAGTGTGATAGTATTATAGTGTGATAGTGTGATAGTATTATAGTATTATAGTATTATAGTATTATAGTGTGATAGTATTATAGTGTGATAGTGTGATAGTATTATAGTGTGATAGTATTATAGTGTGATAGTGTGATAGTATTATAGTGTGATAGTATTATAGTGTGATAGTGTGATAGTATTATAGTGTGATAGTATTATAGTGTGATAGTGTGATAGTATTATAGTGTGATAGTATTATAGTGTGATAGTATTATAGTGTGATAGTGTGATAGTATTATAGTGTGATAGTATTATAGTGTGATAGTGTGATAGTATTATAGTGTGATAGTGTGATAGTATTATAGTGTGATAGTGTGATAGTGTGATAGTATTATAGTGTGATAGTATTATAGTGTGATAGTGTGATAGTATTATAGTGTGATAGTGTGATAGTGTGATAGTGTGATAGTGTGATAGTATTATAGTGTGATAGTGTGATAGTGTGATAGTGTGATAGTGTGATAGTGTGATAGTGTTATAGTGTGATAGTGTGATAGTATTATAGTGTGATAGTGTGATAGTATTATAGTGTGATAGTATTATAGTGTGATAGTATTATAGTGTGATAGTATTATAGTGTGATAGTGTGATAGTGTGATAGTATTATAGTATTATAGTATTATAGTGTGATAGTATTATAGTGTGATAGTGTGATAGTGTGATAGTATTATAGTATTATAGTATTATAGTATTATAGTATTATAGTGTGATAGTATTATAGTGTGATAGTGTGATAGTATTATAGTGTGATAGTATTATAGTGTGATAGTGTGATAGTATTATAGTATTATAGTATTATAGTATTATAGTGTGATAGTATTATAGTGTGATAGTGTGATAGTATTATAGTGTGATAGTATTATAGTGTGATAGTGTGATAGTATTATAGTGTGATAGTATTATAGTGTGATAGTGTGATAGTATTATAGTGTGATAGTATTATAGTGTGATAGTGTGATAGTATTATAGTGTGATAGTATTATAGTGTGATAGTATTATAGTGTGATAGTGTGATAGTATTATAGTGTGATAGTATTATAGTGTGATAGTATTATAGTGTGATAGTATTATAGTGTGATAGTGTGATAGTATTATAGTGTGATAGTATTATAGTGTGATAGTGTGATAGTATTATAGTGTGATAGTGTGATAGTATTATAGTGTGATAGTGTGATAGTGTGATAGTATTATAGTGTGATAGTATTATAGTGTGATAGTGTGATAGTATTATAGTGTGATAGTGTGATAGTATTATAGTGTGATAGTGTGATAGTGTGATAGTATTATAGTGTGATAGTATTATAGTGTGATAGTGTGATAGTATTATAGTGTGATAGTGTGATAGTGTGATAGTATTATAGTGTGATAGTGTGATAGTATTATAGTGTGATAGTGTGATAGTATTATAGTGTGATAGTGTGATAGTATTATAGTGTGATAGTGTGATAGTGTGATAGTATTATAGTGTGATAGTGTGATAGTGTTATAGTGTGATAGTGTGATAGTATTATAGTGTGATAGTGTGATAGTGTGATAGTATTATAGTGTGATAGTGTGATAGTGTTATAGTGTGATAGTATTATAGTGTGATAGTGTGATAGTGTGATAGTATTATAGTGTGATAGTGTGATAGTGTTATAGTGTGATAGTGTGATAGTATTATAGTGTGATAGTGTGATAGTATTATAGTGTGATAGTGTGATAGTATTATAGTGTGATAGTGTGATAGTATTATAGTGTGATAGTGTGATAGTATTATAGTGTGATAGTGTGATAGTGTGATAGTATTATAGTGTGATAGTGTGATAGTATTATAGTGTGATAGTGTGATAGTATTATAGTGTGATAGTGTGATAGTATTATAGTGTGATAGTATTATAGTGTGATAGTGTGATAGTATTATAGTGTGATAGTGTGATAGTATTATAGTGTGATAGTGTGATAGTATTATAGTGTGATAGTGTGATAGTATTATAGTGTGATAGTGTGATAGTGTGATAGTATGATAGTGTGATAGTGTGATAGTATTATAGTGTGATAGTATTATAGTGTGATAGTGTGATAGTATTATAGTGTGATAGTGTGATAGTATTATAGTGTGATAGTGTGATAGTATTATAGTGTGATAGTGTGATAGTATTATAGTGTGATAGTGTGATAGTGTGATAGTATTATAGTGTGATAGTGTGATAGTATTATAGTGTGATAGTGTGATAGTATTATAGTGTGATAGTGTGATAGTATTATAGTGTGATAGTGTGATAGTGTGATAGTATTATAGTGTGATAGTGTGATAGTGTTATAGTGTGATAGTGTGATAGTATTATAGTGTGATAGTATTATAGTGTGATAGTGTGATAGTATTATAGTGTGATAGTGTGATAGTATTATAGTGTGATAGTGTGATAGTGTGATAGTATTATAGTGTGATAGTGTGATAGTGTGATAGTATGATAGTGTGATAGTGTGATAGTATTATAGTGTGATAGTATTATAGTGTGATAGTGTGATAGTATTATAGTGTGATAGTGTGATAGTATTATAGTGTGATAGTGTGATAGTATTATAGTGTGATAGTGTGATAGTATTATAGTGTGATAGTGTGATAGTGTGATAGTATTATAGTGTGATAGTGTGATAGTGTTATAGTGTGATAGTGTGATAGTATTATAGTGTGATAGTGTGATAGTGTGATAGTATTATAGTGTGATAGTGTGATAGTGTTATAGTGTGATAGTATTATAGTGTGATAGTGTGATAGTGTGATAGTATTATAGTGTGATAGTGTGATAGTGTTATAGTGTGATAGTGTGATAGTATTATAGTGTGATAGTGTGATAGTATTATAGTGTGATAGTGTGATAGTATTATAGTGTGATAGTGTGATAGTGTGATAGTATTATAGTGTGATAGTGTGATAGTGTGATAGTATTATAGTGTGATAGTGTGATAGTGTTATAGTGTGATAGTGTGATAGTATTATAGTGTGATAGTGTGATAGTATTATAGTGTGATAGTGTGATAGTGTGATAGTATTATAGTGTGATAGTGTGATAGTATTATAGTGTGATAGTATTATAGTGTGATAGTGTGATAGTATTATAGTGTGATAGTGTGATAGTATTATAGTGTGATAGTGTGATAGTGTGATAGTATGATAGTGTGATAGTGTGATAGTATTATAGTGTGATAGTGTGATAGTGTGATAGTGTGATAGTATTATAGTGTGATAGTGTGATAGTATTATAGTGTGATAGTGTGATAGTATTATAGTGTGATAGTGTGATAGTGTGATAGTATTATAGTGTGATAGTGTGATAGTGTGATAGTATTATAGTGTGATAGTGTGATAGTGTTATAGTGTGATAGTGTGATAGTATTATAGTGTGATAGTGTGATAGTGTGATAGTGTGATAGTATTATAGTGTGATAGTATTATAGTGTGATAGTGTGATAGTGTGATAGTATTATAGTGTGATAGTGTGATAGTGTTATAGTGTGATAGTGTGATAGTATTATAGTGTGATAGTGTGATAGTATTATAGTGTGATAGTGTGATAGTATTATAGTGTGATAGTGTGATAGTGTGATAGTATTATAGTGTGATAGTGTGATAGTATTATAGTGTGATAGTGTGATAGTGTGATAGTGTGATAGTATTATAGTGTGATAGTGTGATAGTATTATAGTGTGATAGTGTGATAGTGTGATAGTATTATAGTGTGATAGTATTATAGTGTGATAGTGTGATAGTATTATAGTGTGATAGTATTATAGTGTGATAGTGTGATAGTATTATAGTGTGATAGTGTGATAGTATTATAGTGTGATAGTGTGATAGTATTATAGTGTGATAGTATTATAGTGTGATAGTGTGATAGTATTATAGTGTGATAGTGTGATAGTATTATAGTGTGATAGTATGATAGTGTGATAGTGTGATAGTATTATAGTGTGATAGTGTGATAGTGTGATAGTGTGATAGTATTATAGTGTGATAGTATTATAGTGTGATAGTGTGATAGTATTATAGTGTGATAGTATTATAGTGTGATAGTATTATAGTGTGATAGTGTGATAGTGTGATAGTATTATAGTGTGATAGTGTGATAGTATTATAGTGTGATAGTATTATAGTGTGATAGTGTGATAGTGTGATAGTATTATAGTGTGATAGTATTATAGTGTGATAGTATTATAGTATTATAGTATTATAGTGTGATAGTATTATAGTGTGATAGTGTGATAGTATTATAGTGTGATAGTATTATAGTGTGATAGTGTGATAGTGTGATAGTATTATAGTGTGATAGTATTATAGTGTGATAGTGTGATAGTATTATAGTGTGATAGTATTATAGTATTATAGTATTATAGTATTATAGTATTATAGTGTGATAGTATTATAGTGTGATAGTGTGATAGTATTATAGTGTGATAGTGTGATAGTGTGATAGTATTATAGTGTGATAGTATTATAGTATTATAGTATTATCGTGTGATAGTATTATAGTATTATAGTATTATAGTATTATAGTGTGATAGTATTATAGTGTGATAGTGTGATAGTATTATAGTGTGATAGTGTGATAGTGTGATAGTATTATAGTGTGATAGTGTGATAGTGTGATAGTATTATAGTGTGATAGTGTTATAGTGTGATAGTGTGATAGTATTATAGTGTGATAGTATTATAGTGTGATAGTGTGATAGTATTATAGTGTGATAGTGTGATAGTATTATAGTGTGATAGTGTGATAGTATTATAGTATTATAGTATTATAGTATTATAGTATTATAGTGTGATAGTATTATAGTGTGATAGTGTGATAGTATTATAGTGTGATAGTGTGATAGTGTGATAGTATTATAGTGTGATAGTATTATAGTGTGATAGTGTGATAGTATTATAGTGTGATAGTGTGATAGTATTATAGTATTATAGTATTATAGTATTATAGTATTATAGTGTGATAGTATTATAGTGTGATAGTGTGATAGTATTATAGTGTGATAGTGTGATAGTGTGATAGTATTATAGTGTGATAGTATTATAGTATTATAGTATTATCGTGTGATAGTATTATAGTATTATAGTATTATAGTATTATAGTATTATCGTGTGATAGTATTATAGTATTATAGTATTATAGTATTATCGTGTGATAGTATTATAGTATTATAGTATTATAGTATTATAGTGTGATAGTATTATAGTATTATAGTATTATCGTGTGATAGTATTATAGTATTATAGTATTATAGTATTATAGTGTGATAGTATTATAGTGTGATAGTGTGATAGTATTATAGTGTGATAGTGTGATAGTATTATAGTGTGATAGTATTATAGTGTGATAGTGTGATAGTATTATAGTGTGATAGTGTGATAGTATTATAGTGTGATAGTGTGATAGTGTGATAGTATTATAGTGTGATAGTGTGATAGTATTATAGTGTGATAGTATTATAGTGTGATAGTGTGATAGTGTGATAGTGTGATAGTGTGATAGTATTATAGTGTGATAGTGTGATAGTATTATAGTGTGATAGTGTGATAGTGTGATAGTATTATAGTGTGATAGTGTGATAGTATTATAGTGTGATAGTATTATAGTGTGATAGTGTGATAGTGTGATAGTATTATAGTGTGATAGTGTGATAGTATTATAGTGTGATAGTGTGATAGTGTGATAGTATTATAGTGTGATAGTGTGATAGTATTATAGTGTGATAGTATTATAGTGTGATAGTGTGATAGTGTGATAGTATTATAGTGTGATAGTATTATAGTATTATAGTGTGATAGTGTGATAGTATTATAGTGTGATAGTGTGATAGTGTGATAGTATTATAGTGTGATAGTATTATAGTGTGATGGTATTATAGTGTGATGGATAGATATGGGAGGAGGTGCATGGTGACAGCAGCAGACTCCCCAGCTCAGCCTCTATAGGAGCCGTATCAGTGTGTCTGGAGTGTGATTGTTTCAGGACTAGTTATTCTCTCAGTGTAATTTCTGCCGTCACGGTGGAGCGTCGCTGTCTTTCCTCCCCTCTCCTCATCCTGCCGTGTCTCTAATTGTGCCTTCCCCTCCCTCTCCTCTACCTCTGATGCCTCCACTAGGTTTTCGTTTCCCTCTTCCAACCTGTCTGCTTGTCTTCCTCTAATACTAAATATACATATATATGTATTGTTTCTGTCCTTCCAGTCCAATGTCCAGCCCACGAGGTGCGTTTCGACTCAACGGGGGTGATCCTGAGTCCGGGCTTCCCCGATCACTACCCCAACCTCCAGATGTGCTCGTGGCTGATCAACGTGGAGAAGGGTTACAACATGACTCTGCACTTTGAGCTCTTCCAGACGGAGAAGGAGTTTGACATCTTGGAAATATTTGATGGTAAGTTCTGCTGGAAGGTTTGGTGTTTTTCTTCTTTGGTAAAAAAAATGTAGTTAGCAAGATACAAGTTACTCAACTGAAATTATTGATGTGATCGTGTTGTTATGAATGTCAGTGCTTCTTCTTCTTCTTCTTCTTCTTCTTCTTCTTCTTCTTCTTCTTCTTCTTCTTCTTCTTCTTCTTCTTCTTCTTCTTCTTCTTCTTCTTCTTCTTCTTCTTCTTCTTCTTCTTCTTCTTCTTCTTCTTCTTCTTCTTCTTCTTCTTCTTTAGCCGCTTGTTAGCAACCGTCTTTTTGAAGACACGTAAACGCTTCAAAACTCATGAGTGGGATATTTATTGATGTATTTTATGGTGATGAACAAAACATTAAAATGTCTTCAGCCTGTGATTTCAGACCTCTTACTAAAACCCCGTTGACTTCCAGACGAGGGAACCGGAAGTGTTCTAAACTGCTGACTCATTTCCGTGTTGTATGACTCATTCCTGCAGCTCTCTATATTCATCATCCATGTTCTGAATGTGGCATCTTAGAGCTGATTTAGTGTTCCAGTCCCGTGTTCAGTATAATAAATGTTACCGTATGGTTGATTAGTCATTTAGAAATGTTCTGGATATTAGGTGATCTCTGTAATTACTGCTATGTATTTATGAATGGATGCGTGTTCACGTCCGTCTACATGAATGCTTGTTTCTGACGCAGTTCTTTTTCTGTGATATTGTGTGTGTGTGTGTCTGTATCTGTGTTCAGGTCCCAACATCTACAGCCAGAACCTGGCATCACTCAGCGGTGACATTGAGACGCCCTTCAGCCTGACCACCACAGGCCACCAGCTCCTGCTGCGCTGGTCCTCTGATCACGGCACCAACCGACGCGGCTTCCACATCAGATACGTGGGTGAGTATCAAAGTATGTATCCAGCTTATAATCATACTCTCTTTTTTATTAGTGCTAATTGAATCTATTTTGCCTCTAAAGTACAGAAAGTGATAAAAGTCATGGGTTTACTGCTCATTGGCCCCGTAAAGACACTTCAACACTAAACACAGGCTCTGCTGCAGCGACTGCTCATCGCTGTGGATTCAATGTGACCCCATGACTTTTTATCACAGTGTGCTGTGATTGCTCCAGGATATTATTTATTGAGTTTTTAATATCAGTTCATTTGCAAAAAATACTTTGAATTTGCACAGAAATGATAATGGCTCACAATAGGAGACGTGTTCACGGGCAGAAAGCGAGAGGCAGGAAGAGAGTCGCTGTTCGGCTTCCATGCTGCGTCGCACTCCTTCATTTAAAAACAGGTTTTAAATTCTTAATTGGCTCTTTAATAAAGCAAGTGGTGCTAAGCAAGAGCAGCATAGGGAATCTTCTTCCATTTGAAATGCATCAATAATAATGAAAAAAGCACAAAAGACATTCATTTTTCATGTTGCGTCTCCATTATGTTGAATTCTCCAGAGTGTTCCTGTGAAAGCCAGGCGGTGCGATGAATTTTGTAAAGAAAACTCCTGCTTGACTTGATTGACTTGAACAGGAAGTGACTGAAAGCCCAGTGTGTGCTATCACATGCTATCTCCCTGTCATGCTGATTTGAAGGAATGTTTGACAGCGTCTGTGAAGCACGAGGCCCCCCCGTCCCGTCCCGTCCCGTCGGCCATCCGGCGCTCAGATTCTGGAAATCAAATTCACCTTTTTCTTGTGTTCGATGGGCTGTAAGATGAGGGGGAAGGAAGGCTAGGGGAGAAAGTAGTGCATGTGTTAAATCCAATTGAATATGTCCAGGAGAGGAATAGTAATAATGTGATTGTGAGGACTTCCTCTGCTGTGTGGCACACGGCCCGAGTGCTAAATAGATGTGACACTCCTCAGGCGTTTTCCCTCATTATCCTTCTGCATTTCAAATGGAGCCTCACTGTGACTAAAAGGTTCACCTGAGTGTTCCTCTAGAGGAGCGTAGTTAATGCCTCTCATCCCTTTATTTCTCTCCTCCCTGTAAACATCTGCTTATCTGTTCTCTATGTCCTCTGCTGGACTTCCTCCTCACCTCGTCTCCTGTTCCTCTCTCTTTCTTCCTCCATCTCTTGCAGCCATGTACTGCAGTACCCCCGACTCCCCACAGCACGGCTTCGTAGTGAGCCAGACCGGGGGTCATCTGAACAGCATGGTGCGCTGGGCGTGCGACAGGGGCTACAAGCTGATCGGAAAGGGCACGGCCGTGTGCAAGAAGACCACCTACGGCTACTACGCCTGGGACGCGCCGGTCCCCGCCTGTCAAGGTGAGCACATCGGCTCTGGCAGCCTTTTATTCCCAGCTTCAGCTTCGCCTCTTTCCCTGTTCTTCTGGTCACTGCGTCTGCACCCCCCCCACGCTCAGCAGGCAGACGGGCGGGCGCTTTAAGGCGGCCGAGTGTCTCGGCCCGAGCCTTCTTCCTGTGTTGTTAGCGGCTGAGCTGAGTCGGGCCTGATGGAGAGCCAGCAGCCTGTCAGCTGGAAAGGAAACAGAAATCAATCCTCCCTTCTTCTGTCAATTTCCACTTCTTCAAATTACTTTGGCTAACTCTCCATTAGCATGCAGCGTCTGCTGCTGTCGGGGCTCACTCAACTAATTGGGTTCTTTGATGCGCACATGTGAAATGTGTGCATTTACGTGCGCATGACAGCACAGACACACACACACTCACGCAGCAGATGGGGAGCTCGATTGCATTTTATCATGATGCAGTGAAATCAAAATATGTATGTCATGTACTTTAAAAATGATTTAACAACACTTCACACCTGGGATTAATCCCCTCACTCCGGTGACTGCAGGAGGCAAATCCAAAGCACACAAACCAACCGTGGCCGAACTCATATATCCATACAGACGCTGCTAGTACAGGGGTCAGAGGTCAGAGGTCAGAGGTCAGCAACCTGTGGCTCTTCAGTTCCTCTCCAGAGGCTCTCTGTGGGTTTAAAACAAATTAATGAATAATAAAGGTTTACATTTTCATTTTTATTGCTCATTGTTGTAGGTCTATGGTACGACGGTACGACGGAGTATTAGGGCCACATTGAGGAAAAAAATAAATCTGAGATTATGAGAATAAAGTCATAATATCATAAAGTAGTAATTTTACGTGTTATTTTCTTTTTCTCTCGTAATATTCTGACTTTATTCTGTAAATCTCAGATGTTTTTTTTCCCTCAATGTGGCCCTAATACTCCGTAGTACATTGTCTCTTTGGCCCTCACTGCATTAGACTTATATACTATATACTTAGACTATAAACTGAGTTACCTTCATCACAGTGATCACATGTTTTGTGGCTCCAGACACTCTTTAGATAGTAAAGGTTGCTGAGCGCTGGACTAGATGGTGGATTACATTACAGTATTGTGATATGTTGAGAATGTCCAGTTTATGAATCCATCCTCATCTCAATGAGCTGAAACTGAAGCTTCACCGTTCTAACATTGAACCGTTCCATCAGCATGTGTAGACGTGTTCAGTGTGATGAGCATCTGTTAGATTGTGATTTAGCAGAACTCACAAATGAATGTGATTGATTCTCTGGGGGGGGGGGGGACGTGACGGCTCCAGGCCATTTTGGCAGATCCCTACCTTTTGATGTTCCACAGCGTGCAGCCACCGCCGCTGCTCCACTTTATCATGTGTGTGTGTTTGCATAACTGTTCCCATTTAGTCTGGCCCTGCAGATGTTGGTCCCCCCCCCCCCTGCTCTGCCTCTGACTCGGCTCTGATGATAAACACCTTGAAACCTTCTATCTGGAGCTTTCTGTCTGGTGTGAGCTCTGAGGCCACAGTAACCCAGATTCACTGGGTGGAGGGGCAAGGACGGGCGCTGTGTGGAGGGTTACTGTGTGTCAGTGCTTCGGAGGAAGAGCTGCTGCTGAAGAGCGCTGCAAATAACTATTACTCTCATTGTTCACAAATCTGTCCTGTCAATTAGTTGTTTGGTCTATAAGATGTTGATGAGTGTTTCCCATAAAGCCCAACATGACGTCCTCAGATGTCTTGTTTTGTCCACAACTCAAAGATATTCAGTCTACTGTCAGAGAGGAGGAGAGAAACCAGAAATATTCACTTTAAGAAGCTGAAATCAGAGGATTTGGACTTTCTTTAGGGCTGTCGAAGCCATAATGACGGGTTAACGCAGATTTGTTTTAATTTGCCACTAATTTCTTTAACACAGTTTTTAGTTTTAAATCTCGAGTGAAGATACTGGTATCATATGAAACCAGAAGACCTGATGAATCCATCGGTACCAACCATGTCATAGCCTAGCTCGTCACGAAGGAGGCGAAATAACGCTCCAGTTAAGCTTCATTTTGACCTCAAGTGTTCTTATAAAGTATAGAGTAATAAATACGTGACAAATCTCCCTTTACGGTTCATTTTGATCAGATAAAAACTATGGACATCATGGGATTAATCATAATTAAAGGGACTGTTTGTAAGAATCCTAAATGTCTTGTTAACAGCTTCACCTGTGGCCGTTAAGTCAACTAAAGTCAGCGTCTGTATCACTAAATACAACCAAGAGGTTTTGGTGCTTCACTGTAGTTTGTGTTGGAGTCTGAGTCTGAACAGCGGAGACACACGAGAGACCATGAGACACCGACCAGCAATGATTTATACGTGGAAGAAGTTACAAACAGTCCCTTTAAATATTTGAATCAATTGACAGCCCTACTTTGTTTTCTTAAAAGATGACTCTCCGACCGATTAATGGATCATCAGAATAGATGGTGATTAATTGAATAAATGGATTAACCGTTGCAGCTCTACTGCTGAACTAGTTCCATGTACTAGTCACGGTGTTTTCAGGTCAACCTGCTGACAAATGAAAACAAAGAGGATGAAATATCATCCCAGATGTGTCTGTGAGTTTCTTTGTCTTGGTTTAATATGAGGGACCAAGTCAGTAACTTTCTAACATGAACGTGTTCTAAAACCTTGGAAGATGTCTGAGGACTGTATTTGTGCTAACACCGTCTCTGCAGAGTGTTAGATTGCTTCAGCTCGGAGGTGGCTGGATGCTGTTTTCCCTCGAGGTGCCGCTGCTATATATCTATATATATAAGACTTTCATGGATGTTTCAAGAGCTTTATGTATTCAGTGACCTGTAATATATAATATATACAGTATAACAGCAGATGACTGGTTTAGTGTTGACGTGAGTGCAGCGCTGCAGCATCATTATTATAGATACGTTGGGGGGTGTTGACTGTCACACCTCTGCAGTGACCCCTGGAACAGACTTTTTGACTTGTCATAGTGGGAGAAGCAGGTGCAACTCATTTGGTTAATGAAGGCTCAGTTCCATTAAGTGCTCCAGTAAAGCTCCCCCCCCTCAGCCAGCATTCACAATCCCAGGAATGTGTCTCCGCTCCACTACGTTGAATGCAGTCCTTATTAATGTTATTAATTGCAGCTGTGCTTTCCCTGCTGCGACTGTCAAAGTGTCTGCTGGGAGAGAAGTCTGTTGTCACAATTCCACCAGGGCGTTCAATGTCAGCGCTGAGCACTTATTTGGGTTTTTAACTCGCTAAAACTGGAACCATTTAAAAGGAGAATAACAGAGTAACACCTAGCTGCTGGTGTAAATCAAACACTTGACATTGCTTGTGTACCACAAAGGGGTTGCACTCCCAGCGCTGGTGGAAGTACACGTGTACCAAACACTGTCTATGTGCATATACATCCTGTTTAACTGAGTGTGTTCCTGCTTGTGTTAATCTCTCCAGTACAGTATGTGTCTTGTCCTGTGCACAAACATGTGTGTTGACAACCGTCCTCTTGCCGCCTGCAGCTGTGTCATGCGGCGTGCCCAGCGCGCCAGTGAACGGAGGTGTGCTCGCTACTGATTACTCCGTCGGCACACGGGTGACCTACTTCTGCAACGGCGGCTACCGGCTCTCCTCCAAAGAGCTGACGACCACAGTCTGCCAGCCAGACGGCACCTGGAGCAACCACAACAAGATACCCCGATGCATTGGTGAGTAGGGGGGGCATGGAGAGGAGGTGGAAGGGTAACCGTAAGAACCTATCACACGGTTGAGCAGTGGGAAGGAGAACAGGAAAGAGTTACGGAGAAGACACTGATTTTGGATTTTTGACAGCTGTGTCGGAGGCAGGAATAGTGTAATCCTCTGGAGAAGTTGTGGGATATCAAAGAGTTCTAACAGAACGCGGTGCTGTAATGGAAGGTGTTACGGAGTATGGACTGCAGTCCCAACAGAACCAGCGGTTGGGGTTTCATCACAACAACACTAAGTTGTTGGGTAGTGATGATAAGAGGGATGGATGAAGGGGAGGATAAGAGCTGAGAGGAGATGTGAGTGTTTTACATGCCAGAGCTACTCCTCGTAGTTCTCCAGTCGGAGTGAGGAGTGACTGACGGCGTTGTTTACCACTGAGACCAGCGTTTAGTCCCTGCTGGGTACCGGATCCGTCTCACAGCTAGAAGGGAGGCAGACTTTGTTTTGAAACTCATTTGGTTTTTAGAGAGTTCCAACTCATAAACAGCTTTGTAGTGGAAAGCTTATTTCTATATTTCTCTATTTCTATAGAGTATCTGCAGAACAGTTTCATGTTGCATGGATGAGTCTGTTCTAATGATTGAGATCTGTGTTTCTTCTACACGGCTGGCTTGTTACACATGTTTACTGGTTCTGACTTAGCAGTGTGTGTACAAGGGATAAGAGAGAACATTGGAACAGTCCATTTGGATAATCCAAAACTAACAACGCTTTCTGTTTGTTGGCTCAGTCATCATGTGTCCCAGCCTCAGCTCCTTCTCTCTGGACCACGGCAAATGGAGGATCGTCAACGGCTCGCACTACGAGTACGGAACTAAAATCATCTTCACCTGCAACCCTGGGTACTACCGCGTTGGCCCCGCCCACATCCAGTGTCTGGCCAATGGGGTGTGGAGCTGGAGGAGCGAGAGGCCTCGTTGTAGAAGTGAGTGATTTCTTCTGCTGCAACGACGACACAGAAACATCAACACAGATTCATGTGAAATGTAACTTTTGAACCAAAAGGAATTGCATTATCACGATAGATCAAATATCGGTGGAGTCACGCATGTAACACGCTGTCGACGTGTTTCATTAGTTTCATCAGAAAGATAGAATAGAAATGATTTGAACATTTGTATCCAGTAAAATTGAAAAGTGTCCGTCCCGCCTCGCCTCAGGAACACTAGATTCATAGGATGCAACATCTCCAGACTTGAAGAATGAATGGCGTATCCACAGCTCACTTAATCAACAGCTCTGTGATGCACTCCGGTACTCTTTACCTGCTCCCGTCTCTGCCTCGGATGGAGATTGTTTATTGCAGGAATGGGGAAATAAAAGCTTTTCTGTGCTGCCATGGGAGCGACTATTTGAGTAGCAAAAGAGCTGAATAGCCTGCGTAATGGCGAAGGGAGACGCCAACCAGCATGATGAAAGATGTTGGTACAAAGGCAAACACCATCATTATCCTCCCCGTGAAATAGTACAGGTCACTCTTTTATCGCATTAAGGTCGCTGAGATGGGTGTAAATGACTGTGCTCTGCCATTGACTCTGAAGATGTAAGCCAACTTCCATCTCTCCCTCTCTCTCTCTGTTAATCTGTGCCTCCTCCATCCTCGTCCTCCTCTGACTATCTTCTTCATCTTATTGCAGTCATGTCCTGTGGGGATCTGCCCACTCCTCCTAATGGGAAGAAAATTGGGACCCAAACTACGTTCGGAGCGTCAGCCATCTTCAACTGTAACCTCGGCTACGTTCTGACTGGATCTGCAGTCCGAGAGTGTCTCCTGTCCGGCCTGTGGAGCGGGATGGAGACTCAGTGCCTGGGTAAGCAGGGTCTAATGTTCTCTTTAACCTTATAAAGGACAGCCTTTGACCCGGGTCAAACCCTGCTGGCGATCTGTTCAGACAGGATGTGAGCTTTGGGTTGGGCCAACATGGCCAGAGTAGAACCAGATGGTGGAGCAGAGGGTGCTGTAATGGGTTCTGTTGCTAAGTGAGTATGGACCGTTATCAGAAGCATTTAGAGAGATGTACAGTTCTGTGTCGTCTGGTTCTGACATCATGCTGCTGCTCGCTCACACTTTCTATTTTCCTTTGGGCTGGCACACATCACACTGGTTCAGACATCACACTGGTTCAGACATCTCAATAATCATCAGAAGGTAAAACAGTTTTTTGGCAACTGGTGGATCGGAGTAGGGACGTCACGAGAACCAAGTCGAACCAAGTCGATGCCAAAACTCTACAAACGTGACGGTACTGGTTTTCTACAGTAACGACGGTACCGTACGATGCCTTCAGGGTCCGAAGTTAACACCCGCCAAGTAACAACATGCGGCTGCTTCTGTCCTCCGCTCTCTCTGTCGGAGATTTACACACAACACAGCGCCATGCAGCGGCGAGTTCCAGAGATCCTTTACGTTCCAGAAGAGGACTCACTCGTGGGGAAAAAACTGAACTGAACAAACTGAATTTCTATCTTTTGTTGCTTATTGCTAATCTCTCTCTGTATTTCCGGTGAATGTTATTGAGGCTTGCATTTGATTATCTTACACTGAACTCCCCAGATCCTCTTAGTTTAACCAAACCAACAGCATCCAATCAATGAAGAACTACTGTTGTGTTACTGAGCACCAGTTGGATCCAGTTACTCTGCTGTTAGAATGACGTTGCATGTGATGAAGAGCTCATATGACCTGTTGAGGACTTGAGACCTGAGTTGAGACTTGACTTGGGACTTGGTCCCCCCTCTGGTAGCCTTTACCCGGTGAAATGTCCCCATATCAGTGAATTTAAACTACTGCAATCTGAGGATATATACAGTATAGACACATGTACACATTACATGGGATTTATTGTTTTTTTTTTTACCGTGGTATCGAATTTGGTATCGAGAATCGTGTAAATTCACTGGTATTGGTATGGACTACTAGATTTCTGGTATCGCGACATCCCTAGATCGGAGCCTACAGTAAAACCTGGCTGCTAAATGTGAGAGAGCAGCTCCAGCAGCCACAGCTGGCCTGAAACTTGGAGACACTCGCCAAGCTGCACCGGCACAATTTGAGCTGTTAAGATATCTAAACAAGAAGATGTGCTCCAGCTGAGCTCACCGCAGCTCATCTCAGCACCGCGGCTCATCTCAGCTCATCTCAGCACCGCGGCTCATCTCAGCACCGCGGCTCATCTCAGTTCATCTCAGCACCGCGGCTCATCTCAGCACCGCGGCTCATCTCAGCTCTGTACTGTTGAAGAAAATGAGACATGCGTAATTACTTGAGCCGCATTCAAACCCACACAGCAGCAGACTGTGACGGTTCTCCTGGCAGACGCAGCGGTCCGTTTATCAGCGCCGCTGCACCAGATTGGTTGGGTTCATTAAAAGAAGGGCACCTCTCTGCTGGTCTAGTGAGATGACTGTCAGGGTTAACATAGCCGGGGATCTCTCGCTGTAGTCGCCTACTTCAGCGCTATCTTCATAGAATCTGGCTGCTCTCAACTGGAGTGTGATAATAAAACGCTAGGCTGACTTTCTGGGTGCACGAGTGAATTAGGGAAATCAGACTCGCAGTCAGCGGCAATTTCCCCGGTTTTAAGTGTCAGTGGAAATCTCAGCGAGATTCCTCCTCTCTGAAAGGAACTTATTGTAGCTGAAAGTAATACGATTACGTGCATGAGCGTATTGCACCGAGTTCTGAGGAGTTTCACATGCGTCTCTCCGTCTACTGTAGATGAGAAGAGCTGACTTATCACCAGAAGAGAAGCTGCAGCCAATATGAATTTAGAAAAAATAATTCGTAGATAATGAGCTGCGTTTCAAATCCAATATGTTTCATGAATACACAAACTAATTTTGTTTGCCAGCATTGTAATTCTAAGACCTTTTAAATCACCAGTTTCCTCATTTCATTCTTTAATACAGTTGTCAAAATGCAAAGTTATTCAAACATGGTAACGCAATCAAAACTGTGTTTCTGCCCTGCAAACTGTCGTCCATTAGTTCACCGGACGCTCTTATTCCAAACAGCAGAAAGCTGAACTTCATGACTGATCGGCTGGGATAAACAGAGATTTGAATAAGTGTAAAAACTGGACCCCCACATCAGCTACAGCTGAATACTGTTCAGACAGCAGAGTGTCATTAAAGGGATAGTTTGGTGATTCTCAGTGGGGTTGTATGAGGTACTTCATCTATAGTCAGTGGATTACCAGCAGTAGATGACGGTCGGCACGCCTCCAGTTTAGAGAAGCAGACAGGAAGCAAAGCTGCTGTCGACGGGGGGGCGGCAGCAAAACTTATTTTAACCACCTAAAAGAATCACTACCTGTTTAAGTGTACGCTATATTTAGAGTAGTTTGCCAGGTTACCTTGCCGTGATGCAGCTATACAGTCTATGTTTGTGACAGGTACTGAAACGGTTATCTCTGCTCTCACCACAGCCACCAGACGCCATTGAAATAACTCTAGTTTAACCTCGGAGAACACGGAGGCTGCCGGTCTACCGCCGCCTCAGTCCGTTAGTTTGTTCCTGTTATTGTGTGACTTTGGTTCGGATTCACCAAAAGATATATAAATATATAAATATAGCATAACTTATACGGATATTTTTAGGTGGACAAAATACATTTTGCTGCACGACTGGGGTTGAACCAAACGTCACCTACTGTTGGTAATACACCGACTAGGGATAAAGGCCTCATACTACCCCACTGAGAAACACCCCGACTATTCCTTTAATACCAAATACTACCAGTATTACAGGATGTTGTCATCATCTCCATTACTGAAGAATTCCCTCATGTTGTTGAGAAAGAGCACTAACCATTAAGTTACTGCATGTTACAGTCCTGTCTGTTTGTCCTGCAGCCGGTCACTGTGGTGTTCCAGAGCAGATCGTGAACGGCCAGGTGATCGGGGAAAACTTCGGTTACAGAGACACAGTGGTTTATCAATGCAACCCTGGATTCAGGCTCATCGGCTCCTCGGTACGGATCTGCCAGCAGGACCACAACTGGTCTGGACAGCTCCCAGTCTGTATCTGTGAGTACTTTAACACCCATCCTCACTGCCTCGTTGACTGTGAGAGGATCACGTGTGTTCCATCTCACCGGAGACGCTGCTGTTCAGATGGAAAGAGTGTGTTTATATCTATTAAAGGAAGCAGTGAATATGTAAACTGTTATTCACCAGAGAGAAAGGGTTAATGAAGATGTGATGATTTGATTGCATTGTTAAAATAAATCACTAAATAAGAATGTTTTTAGCTTCTTAGAGATGTAACTCTGTTAAAAAGCATCCTGCTCCTCCTTCAGCTTTATGGTCGATAGTTGATTCATATCCTCATAATGTGATGCTCAATCTCTCCGTCACCTATCGATGGAATGTGAGATGTGCTGTTTATCCTTTCCCCGATCCAGATCACGTCCTGATTCCTCATTAGCCCGTTGTCCTCTGAGGTTAATTATATGATAATGATATTCCTATGATGGGTGTCACTGTAAGGCACCTATCGATCACGCTTATTGGATTTCATCTGTCTCCCTTATTGTCTCTCTCTTTCTTCACACTCTGTATCCTCTCCCCCCTTTACCTTCCCTTTCTGCCTTTCATCTTCCATCCTCCTCTCCGGCACCTCCGCGGGTGATGCGTGTCAACGTCAGCTGTCACATGCGGCCACCCAGGTAGCCCTATCTATGGCCGCACCACAGGCGACGGCTTCAACTACAACGACGTGGTGCGTTTCTCCTGCAACAAAGGCTACACCCTGGAGGGGCCGTCCACCGCCCAGTGCCAGGCCAGCCGCCAGTGGAGCCGCCAGCCGCCGACATGCAGAGGTAAAGTCCGGCTACGGGGCTCTCCTGTACGACGGAGAAATGATTGGCAGCTGGACTGACTTAAAGGATCAGAAGGATGCAGATGTGTCTTGACAGTTGAACTAAAAAGCTGCTTGTCTCTGCCAGCATCTTCAGCTGAGGTTCAAACCACAGACATCTCCTCAGGAGGAAGCGAGACAGACAGGAATGACAAGCAAGAATTAGTACAAGAATGTGGAGGCAGCAGCTTAAGCATCTCATTAAGCATCTGCAATGATCCCTTTGTGAAGAGGGAACATCTTAGAGTATCACTACAGCTATGAGTCTTTTAATATTTGATAACAGAAGCCGCTTCTATCTGATTCTGCTCCTGTGAATCGGGCCAGCCGTCGGTGGAGCAGGTAGCTGCCAGCGAGCGGAAGCAGGATCCAGCTAAAGTGTTGGGACTGAATGAAATGTTGCAGGTGCTTTGTGACGGTTCAGGAATCCGAGGCTAGGATGACCACGAGAACTCGGCAGATGTATCGTGATCATTCAGGAATCAGCGGCCGGTGACCGCCAGCATGCACAGACACAGAGGCAGATTGGATAGAGGTAGTGTCCACATGTCTATTGATTAGAAAGAGAGAAGTCACTGTCTGTTCTACTTCTCTGAGTGAAGCATTACGCAGCAACATCTGGAGCCCTCTGCCTCCGAGCGAGAGCAGGGAAACAGCAATAACCAGCCAGCAGCAGGATGTATGGAAAGAGGAGAGGAAACGGGGAATTGGTTCTACAATTCTACTGGCAGTTTCTACCGAGAGGCTTTGCTGCAGGGAGAGATTACTTCGAAGGCGGGAAAGCTGCGAGTACATTTAGTGAAGGGATCTTATTGGGAGTGTGAGATGGTGGCTGTGTTTTAGTTGTGTCCAATTTGAGTTCTCACAGGTTATTCTCATTAGTGGTGTGTTTCCAATCTGCAGCTCTCCAGACGTCTGGTGGGACCGGAACAGAGGAATGGGTCAAAAATCATTTAGACCGGAAATAATTCCATTTACATTATTTACTCCAGAATAAAATGGAAAGCGACGGTAGTAATGCGCAGAATGATGGAAGCTATTTATTTTAATATTGCTTGGAAAAAGAGCTTTTTCATATTAGCCTTGAAGATGCAACTTGTTAGGATGTTAGGATGTGGTAGATGTAGATAGATATGATCTTAACTGGCTTTAAACCTTCTATAAAACAAGGTAAGAAGCCGTCATTAAAACACAATTAAAGAAGTGCATTTAAGTGATATCCATTGTGTCTTTAATTGGTCTGCTACCTCTGGATCTACGTTTACCAGACTTTACCCATTTAGAAGTATCCCTCCTCTTGGCGCAGAGTTGAGTTGGCAGTCAGATGTGAAGAGACACAGTTTTCATTACTGTGAATAGCACCGTGGAGACGGACCTGGTAACAGATCAGAAGAGTGAAATCATATTAAACTGTCATGACTCCCGCTGTCACAATCCGTCTGTTTGTTCTCAGGAAGCTTCTCTCACAGTTAGCCAGCTGATCAGCACATCTGCATTATTGATTTCATTGTAATGTTGCTCTGAACTTAACTTGACCCTTGTCTACGTTCAGCTGTCTGAACCACCTCATCAGCAGCGTCGTTTCAGAGACTTCACCTGCTTCCTGGATGGATGCTTTATGACAGTAGATGTTCCTTTGTTCCTTTGTCTTCAGGAAGAAGGACGCTTTAGGTGCTATAGTGTTTAAATATAGCCTGGACTCACTTGTCTCCCTGTTTGTAGAATAAAGAAACAGCCGGTGATCAGGTCACATCAACGGCTCTATTATTATCTCACCAGTGAGCGTGCTGACAGATCGTATCTATCCAACCAGAGGAGACTCAGTCAGACCTCCAGTGATGATGCTGCTGGGGTTAATGAGGATGATGACTGTTACTATACTGTACGTCCTGTTTCTCACTCTGTGCCATGTTGACAGAATACAGCTGCTCCAGATACTGGGATATGTATATGTATATAGTATACATGACTACAGTAGAGATTATCTTTATAGAAACCCATCACACATAAATAATCTAAATATTATAACTTTATACAGGATCATAATTCAGATAATAATCACTGCATGCTGTATGTAATCTGCTGCTCTGCAGTGGTGTGATCTGAACATCTAGTGCCACCGCAGCCTGATGATGGACAGAGATGATCGTACACAGTATTCATAAGACGGTTTGGAAACGCTGCCAGGAAGTGAATATTCACTCTGGTTCAAGTAAACAGTATTATCCTGTACCATACATCAATAATTCATTTACATTATCTGTGAAAACCACAATAACTTGATGTGTATGAAACGTTTCCAGGAAGAATCGTGCTAACCGTTATTACAACATCACAGTCCACCGATGATTAAGAGCACAGATACGACTCCTTTAGTTCTCCAGCCACGCCGTTCCAACAGTCTGACATTACATGGAGAAGGTCTGTCAGCCTGAAACATCTCTACAGTTACAACTGTTGATTTGATTGCTGTCTGTATTGTGCTGTCAGTATTCTCTGGTTCTGATTCAACTAATGGAATGATTCATGATGGCGTAGAGTAACTCTTTCTTTTCTTTCTTCACT
Source organism: Sebastes umbrosus (assembly GCF_015220745.1). Taxonomy (NCBI): domain Eukaryota; kingdom Metazoa; phylum Chordata; class Actinopteri; order Perciformes; family Sebastidae; genus Sebastes; species Sebastes umbrosus. The sequence continues at coordinate 519,973 of NC_051279.1, read as the reverse complement.
CAGTGGTGAACTGCACAGATCCAGGCATCCCCGCCAACTCTATCCGTGAGAGTAAGATCGAGCACGGCAACTTCACGTTCGGCAGCGTGGTCTTCTACGACTGTAACCCGGGATATTACCTGTTTGGCTCATCGGTGCTCACCTGCCAGCCAGTGGGCCACTGGGACAAACCTCTCCCAGAATGCATCGGTACAGTAGCTACTTTAATCCTGTTATTATATAACGGTATTTATCTGTCTCGTCCCCGTCCACTGCTCAGTGCATCAGCCTCGCCACCTCTCCATGTAATCACTGCATTTCACTTAATTAATTGATGCACTTAACAAGAGATGCAAATAAAGAATTAGGAGAAGTTTCACTCTCCATTGAGTGTCCACAACCTTGTTTGTGTCCTCGTTTGCTTCCAGAGTTTAGATGGTAGGAGTTGCTAAACGCCGTGGCGGAGAGCATCTGTGTAATGTTCGCTGCCCCAGTGGCTGATGGTTATGTTGCACTGTGCCTAATTGAGAAATGGGAGAACTGTCATAGGGCCAGTTGTTCGGGCTATAGCTAATGTTCCCTCCAAACCAAGCGCTCCGACTCTAACAACAACCCTCTCTGAACTGTAGGGGTTATCTGGGGTTGTAATGTCGCTCTCAAACACCTGGCTCATCATGCACTCTGCTTCTGAACCAGCCCGCCGGCGCTAACGACCTATTTCTACTGAAATGATCTAAAGCAAACCCAGAAATCACTTCATTTAATGAAGAGCGATGACGCACGCCGTTTACTTTATCAAACGGATTGTAATTAAGGAGATACACAGAAGTGCCCGTCTCAAAGGTTTGTTCATGTCTCCGGGCATCACCGACTCTCTTTGTCAAGAAATGAGATTTACTGAAACTTCCTTTGCATTCGGAGTCTGAGCTGATGAAGAGACAGCTCCCACCAACATCTGGAAGGTCAAAAGAATAGTAATAAAGTAGTGTACCCAATTAGAAAACAATCCAGAGAGCATTTTATTAAGTGCATGTACAATATTACATCAGATTATGTTTTTTATGAAAAATACTTATGAAGTGAAGTAGTTGTGTTTTAGTCTTAAGGTGCAGTCGTCTCCTCAAATGCTTCTCTGAACACAAGCGTCTCTGAGCTGCTTCTAGATAGACACGCTGCTGGACTGCTTGTTGCTTCCTGATGAAGCAGTAAGACATTTATTAGCAGTAGGAAACTGAGGGAACTCTCTCCAGTATCAGTGGGAACGTCTTTTCAGTATCACTGGGAACGTCTATGCGACAGACATCCGTCCATCCATTCACTGATCTGTTGATAATCTTCTTCCCTCCCTCCCTGTGTGTCTGTCTGTCTGTCTGTCTGTCTGTGTCTGTCTGTCTGTCTGTGTCTGTCTGTCTGTCTGTCTGTGTGTCTGTCTGTCTGTCTGTCTGTCTGTCTGTCTGTCTGTGTGTCTGTCTGTCTGTCTGTGTCTGTCTGTCTGTCTGTCTGTCATGCAGAGGTGGACTGCAGCCTCCCAGGTGCCCCCCCCCACGGAGTGATGAGCGGGGAGAAGTTCACCTTCGGCTCCACGGTGCGCTATTCCTGCTCCGGAGAGCGCCAGCTCATAGGAGACTCATCACTCACCTGTCAGCTGAACGGACACTGGAGCGGCCCGCTGCCCCACTGCTCAGGTACACCAGCACAGATATACACGTGCACACACACAAGCATACGTGCACACATTCACACGACGAAGCAGAAGTGTCTCTTCTTCACTCTGTCAGCATCACGCTGGAGACGGGCAGTTGTTTGGTTTGTAAAGTAGAGTCTCATTTTACCTCCGTCTGCTTCCCACACAGAGTTCACCCTGACATATTAATACATATTTACTTCCAGAGATATGAAGCACACAGATAGGTTGAGTTTTCTATTTGCCCAGGCTTTGAGATATCTGTGTGTGAGATTACTGCCATCACCCCGATATCACAGCGTTTAATGGAATTCTGTTTGTGCTGTTCACGGCATTAAAAAAGGCCTTTTAAAAAATTCAGCAGCAACATCTTTGTGTTTCTGGAGAAACAATGCCCCTAATACTCCACCGAACACTGTCACAGTGTCAACAGCTCTCAGGAGGACTATTCCTAGAGGTTCCAGTGAGGACGGTTCACAGCAATCTCTGAGGATTAGACACACTAATAAGGACACACACATTCTGGAGAGACAAGCTGCTGTTCAATTATTAAATATCATTTCTCAAACTAAATTCAATCAAACTGTGTTGTATTAGAGCCAGCCGGGGCGGTGTTAGTATAGAAACGGGTTTTTATTAAACTATCTGGCTAGACCAGAGGTCAGAGGTCAGCAACCTGCGTCTCTTCAACCTGCGTCTCTTCAACCTGCGTCTCTTCAACTCCTCTCCAGTGGATTTATTAACATGGAAATTAATAACTGTTTACATTTTCATTTTTATTGATCATTGTTGTAGGTCTATGGTACGACGGTACGACGGAGTTTTTTTTTTTTTTCTGGTAATATTGTGACTTTATTGTGTAGATCTCAGATGTGTTTTCCCTCAATGTGGCCCTAATACTCCGTCGTACATTGTCTCTTTGGCCCTCACTGCATTAGACTTCTACATTTTGCGGCTCCAGACAGATTTATTTATTTATTTTGGACTAGATAGTGAACACCACACCAGCGTGGTGGAGAACCTGCAGTCCTGGCATTAGTGTGATATTTGGCTACAGCCTGTGTGGAGTTCAGAGTAAACAGAAAAGCTATCAGCTGCCCTCAACCCAGAGCCCCGCGGAGCTCTTACAGGGTTTTTCAAATTGTACCTACACGCCAAAATATTTGACCGTTATTGTCCACCAATCCTCCATCTACTCTACTCTACTCTGCTCTGCTCTATTCTACTCTACTCTACTCTACTCTACTCTGCTCTGCTCTATTCTACTCTACTCTGCTCTGCTCTATTCTACTCTACTCTACTCTACTCTACTCTACTCTACTCTACTCTACTCTGCTCTATTCTACGCTACTCTGCTCTGCTCTATTCTACTCTACGCTACTCTACTCTACTCTACTCTGCTCTGCTCTATTCTACTCTACTCTGCTTTGCTTTGCTCTATTCTACTCTACTCTACGCTACTCTACTCTACTCTACTCTACTCTACTCTGCTCTGCTCTGCTCTATTCTACTCTACTCTGCTCTGCTCTTCTCTACTCTACTCTACTCTACTCTATTCTACTCTACTCTACTCTACTCTGCTCTGCTCTATTCTACTCTACTCTGCTCTGCTCTTCTCTACTCTACTCTACTCTACTCTACTCTACTCTACTCTATTCTACTCTACTCTGCTCTGCTCTGCTCTGCTCTACTCTACTCTACTCTGCTCTATTCTGCTCTACTCTACTCTGCTCTATTCTACTCTACTCTGCTCTATTCTACTCTACTCTGCTCTGCTCTTCTCTGCTCTTCTCTGCTCTGCTCTACTCTACTCTACTCTACTCTCCTCTGCTCTGCTCTACTCTGCTCTGCTCTACTCTACTCTACTCTCCTCTGCTCTGCTCTGCTCTACTCTACTCTGCTCTGCTCTGCTCTGCTCTGCTCTACTCTACTCTACTCTACTCTCCTCTGCTCTGCTCTACTCCATCTACTCTACTCTACTCTACTCTACTCTGCTCTGCTCTGCTCTACTCTACTCTACTCTGCTCTGCTCTGCTCTGCTCTACTCTACTCTACTCTGCTCTGCTCTGCTCTGCTCTGCTCTGCTCTGCTCTACTCTACTCTACTCTACTCTCCTCTGCTCTACTCCATCTACTCTACTCTACTCTGCTCTGCTCTGCTCTGCTCTACTCTACTCTACTCTACTCTCCTCTGCTCTGCTCTGCTCTGCTCTGCTCTACTCTACTCTACTCTACTCTCCTCTGCTCTGCTCTGCTCTGCTCTGCTCTACTCTACTCTACTCTACTCTACTCTGCTCTGCTCTGCTCTGCTCTGCTCTACTCTACTCTACTCTCCTCTCCTCTACTCTACTCTCCTCTGCTCTGCTCTGCTCTGCTCTGCTCTACTCTACTCTACTCTACTCTCCTCTGCTCTGCTCTGCTCTGCTCTACTCTACTCTACTCTACTCTGCTCTGCTCTGCTCTGCTCTGCTCTGCTCTGCTCTACTCCATCTACTCTGCTCTGCTCTGCTCTACTCTCCTCTACTCTACTCTACTCTACTCTACTCTGCTCTGCTCTGATCTACTCTACTCTACTCTACTCTACTCTACTCTGCTCTACTCTACTCTGCTCTGCTCTGCTCTGCTCTACTCCATCTACTCTACTCTACTCTACTCTGCTCTGCTCTGCTCTACTCCATCTACTCTACTCTACTCTGCTCTGCTCTGCTCTACTCTACTCTGCTCTGCTCTGCTCTACTCTCCTCTGCTCTGCTCTACTCTGCTCTGCTCTGCTCTACTCCATCTACTTTGCTCTACTCTACTCTACTCTGCTCTGCTCTGCTCTACTCTCCTCTACTCCATCTACTCTACTCTACTCTACTCTGCTCTGCTCTACTCCATCTACTCTACTCTACTCTGCTCTGCTCTGCTCTGCTCCATCTACTCTACTCTGCTCTGCTCTGCTCTACTCCATCTACTCTGCTCTACTCCATCTACTCTGCTCTACTCTACTCTCCTCTGCTCTGCTCTACTCTGCTCTGCTCTACTCCATCTACTTTGCTCTACTCTACTCTACTCTGCTCTGCTCTGCTCTACTCTCCTCTACTCCATCTACTCTACTCTACTCTACTCTGCTCTGCTCTACTCCATCTACTCTACTCTACTCTGCTCTGCTCTGCTCTGCTCCATCTACTCTACTCTGCTCTGCTCTGCTCTACTCTACTCTGCTCTGCTCTGCTCTACTCCATCTACTCTGCTCTACTCTACTCTACTCTGCTCTGCTCTGCTCTGCTCTGCTCTACTCTCCTCTACTCTACTCTACTCTGCTCTGCTCTGCTCTGATCTACTCTACTCTACTCTACTCTGCTCTGCTCTACTCCATCTACTCTACTCTACTCTACTCTGCTCTGCTCTGCTCTGCTCTACTCCATCTACTCTACTCTACTCTACTCTACTCTACTCTGCTCTGCTCTGCTCTGCTCTACTCCATCTACTCTACTCTACTCTGCTCTGCTCTACTCCATCTACTCTACTCTACTCTACTCTGCTCTGCTCTACTCCATCTACTCTACTCTACTCTACTCTGCTCTGCTCTACTCTGCTCTGCTCTACTCCATCTACTCTACTCTACTCTACTCTGCTCTGCTCTACTCTGCTCTGCTCTACTCCATCTACTCTACTCTACTCTACTCTGCTCTGCTCTACTCTGCTCTACTCTACTCTACTCTACTCTGCTCTGCTCTACTCTGCTCTACTCTACTCTACTCTGCTCTACTCTGCTCTGCTCTGCTCTGCTCTACTCTACTCTACTCTGCTCTGCTCTGCTCTACTCTACTCTACTCTACTCTGCTCTGCTCTGCTCTACTCCATCTACTCTACTCTACTCTACTCTACTCTACTCTACTCTGCTCTGCTCTATTCTACTCTACTCTGCTCTGCTCTTCTCTACTCTACTCTACTCTACTCTACTCTACTCTGCTCTGCTCTGCTCTATTCTACTCTGCTCTGCTCTGCTCTTCTCTACTCTACTCTACTCTACTCTACTCTACTCTACTCTATTCTACTCTACTCTACTCTACTCTGCTCTACTCTACTCTACTCTACTCTATTCTGCTCTACTCTACTCTGCTCTATTCTACTCTACTCTGCTCTATTCTACTCTGCTCTGCTCTGCTCTATTCTACTCTGCTCTGCTCTGCTCTTCTCTACTCTGCTCTTCTCTACTCTACTCTACTCTACTCTACTCTACTCTACTCTATTCTACTCTGCTCTGCTCTGCTCTTCTCTACTCTACTCTACTCTACTCTACTCTACTCTATTCTACTCTACTCTACTCTGCTCTACTCTACTCTACTCTACTCTATTCTGCTCTACTCTACTCTGCTCTATTCTACTCTACTCTGCTCTATTCTACTCTGCTCTGCTCTTCTCTGCTCTGCTCTTCTCTGCTCTGCTCTACTCTACTCTACTCTCCTCTGCTCTGCTCTGCTCTACTCTACTCTCCTCTGCTCTGCTCTGCTCTACTCTACTCTACTCTCCTCTGCTCTGCTCTGCTCTACTCTGCTCTGCTCTGCTCTGCTCTACTCTACTCTGCTCTGCTCTGCTCTACTCTACTCTACTCTACTCTACTCTACTCTACTCTGCTCTGCTCTACTCCATCTACTCTACTCTACTCTACTCTGCTCTGCTCTGCTCTACTCTACTCTACTCTACTCTCCTCTCCTCTCCTCTGCTCTGCTCTGCTCTACTCTGCTCTGCTCTACTCTGCTCTGCTCTGCTCTGCTCTACTCTACTCTACTCTGCTCTGCTCTACTCCATCTACTCTGCTCTGCTCTGCTCTACTCTCCTCTACTCTACTCTACTCTACTCTACTCTGCTCTGCTCTGATCTACTCTACTCTACTCTACTCTGCTCTACTCTACTCTGCTCTGCTCTGCTCTACTCCATCTACTCTACTCTACTCTACTCTGCTCTGCTCTGCTCTACTCCATCTACTCTACTCTGCTCTGCTCTACTCTACTCTACTCTACTCTGCTCTGCTCTGCTCTACTCTACTCTACTCTACTCTGCTCTGCTCTGATCTACTCTACTCTACTCTACTCTACTCTACTCTACTCTACTCTACTCTACTCTGCTCTGCTCTACTCCATCTACTCTACTCTACTCTACTCTGCTCTGCTCTGCTCTACTCCATCTACTCTACTCTACTCTACTCTGCTCTGCTCTGCTCTACTCCATCTACTCTACTCTACTCTACTCTGCTCTGCTCTGCTCTGCTCTACTCCATCTACTCTACTCTACTCTACTCTGCTCTGCTCTACTCCATCTACTCTACTCTACTCTGCTCTGCTCTACTCCATCTACTCTACTCTACTCTACTCTACTCTGCTCTGCTCTGCTCTGCTCTACTCCATCTACTCTACTCTACTCTGCTCTGCTCTGCTCTACTCTACTCTGCTCTGCTCTGCTCTACTCTGCTCTGCTCTGCTCTGCTCTACTCCATCTACTCTGCTCTACTCTCCTCTACTCTACTCTACTCTGCTCTGCTCTGATCTACTCTACTCTACTCTACTCTACTCTGCTCTGCTCTACTCCATCTACTCTACTCTACTCTACTCTACTCTACTCTACTCTGCTCTGCTCTACTCCATCTACTCTACTCTACTCTACTCTACTCTACTCTACTCTGCTCTGCTCTGCTCTACTCCATCTACTCTACTCTACTCTACTCTGCTCTGCTCTGCTCTGCTCTACTCTACTCCATCTACTCTACTCTACTCTACTCTACTCTGCTCTGCTCTACTCCATCTACTCTACTCTACTCTACTCTGCTCTGCTCTACTCCATCTACTCTACTCTACTCTACTCTGCTCTGCTCTACTCTGCTCTACTCTACTCTACTCTGCTCTGCTCTACTCCATCTACTCTACTCTACTCTGCTCTACTCTACTCTACTCTGCTCTGCTCTACTCCATCTACTCTACTCTACTCTACTCTGCTCTGCTCTACTCTGCTCTACTCTACTCTACTCTACTCTGCTCTGCTCTACTCCATCTACTCTACTCTACTCTACTCTGCTCTGCTCTACTCTGCTCTACTCTACTCTACTCTACTCTGCTCTGCTCTGCTCTGCTCTACTCTACTCTACTCTACTCTGCTCTGCTCTGCTCTACTCTGCTCTACTCTACTCTACTCTGCTCTGCTCTGCTCTACTCTGCTCTGCTCTACTCCATCTACTCTACTCTACTCTGCTCTACTCTGCTCTACTCTACTCTACTCTACTCTACTCTGCTCTGCTCTGCTCTGCTCTGCTCTACTCTACTCTGCTCTGCTCTGCTCTACTCTGCTCTGCTCTACTCCATCTACTCTACTCTACTCTACTCTGCTCTGCTCTACTCTGCTCTACTCTACTCTACTCTGCTCTGCTCTACTCTACTCTACTCTACTCTGCTCTGCTCTACTCTGCTCTACTCTACTCTACTCTACTCTACTCTACTCTGCTCTGCTCTGCTCTGCTCTGCTCTGCTCTGCTCTACTCTACTCTACTCTACTCTGCTCGAAGCACTTTCAGCGTTTTCACAACGGGCACTCTTCTGGTTTATCTGCATTTGGCTGATGATGAATGTTTGAATAAAGTACACTGATGATGGACCAGTACCAAATAACCCAAATAATAACCCTTACCCATCATCGCTGTTCCGTTCAGTGAGGGGACGTCACTAAAGTCACTAAAGTCACTAAAGTTACTAAAGTTACTAAAGTCACTCAACTAGAGAACGTTTAGAAGCAAAGATTTCTCTCTACATAAACCACTGAGTCCAGTGAGAGATCTCAGCCCTGACATCACCTAAATGCACAACACTCTGGCTACCAGAAGTTTGATCAGATATTGAGTCCAGCGTTCGGTACGTTTAGTTTCAGACTCTTCACTCCACGTTTTCTGAAAACCTGAAATAAAGTTTGTTAAAGTGTACGTCTGCAGAAGCACCTTAATCCCCTCTGTGCTCTTCCCTCCCGTCTCACTTAAGCATTCCTGACCATCTAAGTGGATTCACTTTACTGAATGTTCACTTGGTTTGTTCAACCAGCTCACCGACCCAGAAGTAATGTTCCTAAGCAGACTTGTATGACTGTGTTTTTTTCTTCTTTAAATGGGAGTGTGAGTCTCTCCTCACCTCCAGTATCTGGTGTTCACTGAGACAGTCTGAGGCAGGAGGGAGGTTAGACTCCGAGGATAGACTCCGAGGATAGTAGGAGATGCACGTGATCGTCTCCCCGTCAGGTTTCCATAATGTTGGATTTAAATGGACACAGAGTATTTCTCTATATAATGATCTGTGTTGTGCAGCCTAAGAGCTGTTTTTAGGCCTGACATTACAGCCATAGAATCTACTAAAACATGTGATTTTAATGCGTACTGTATGGTCTAAAGAATCACAGTAGAAAGGTATTATTTTTTATCTTTGTCAGCCGAGTCTTTAAAAGCAATTTGGCATCTATTGTTGGGATAATTTGATCAGCACCCTGCTGGTATGACAAACGAGCCTCTTGGAAAGTGATGATTTTCAATTTAGTATTATATTTAATCTCATCGCTCACTCTGAGCTGTGTATCGCCAACGTGAGCTCTGCTGCTGATGTTCGTCTGAGGAAAACAAGAAAACTCTGCTTTAATCTGCCGTATAAACATTTAGAGGGGACATATGGTGCTCAGATTCATACTAGAACATGTTTACCTGCTTTAATGTTCAGAAAACACAGTCTGTCTGAATATACCTGTGTTCACTCTCCGTCTGAAGCGCTCCGTTCTACCGCCGGTCTGATCCGGTGCGTTCTAATACTCATACTACCGTACTATTCAGTATACCAGGAACACATTTAGTAAGTCCCAATACATAGTATGTCAAATGCAGTATGCCCAAAATAGCAGGATGTTCTACTACCTCCGGTCACATTTTGCAGAATGTAAGCCAGCATGCTTTTCTGACTATTCTGACCCACAATCCTTTGCACAGGGGAAATACCAGCAAGAGGGTTGTGATGAAGTAGTTTGTCCTAATTCAGATGTCAGCAACCTGCGTCTCTTCAACCTGCGTCTCTTCAACCTGCGTCTCTTCAGCTCCTCTCCAGAGGCTCCCTGTGGAGTTATAAACATGGAAATGAATAACTGCTTTTTGTTTACATTTTTAATCATCATTGTTGTAGGTCTATGGTACGACGGTACGACGGAGTATTAGGGCCACATTGAGGAAAAAAGTACATCTGAGATTTAGAGAAATAAAGTCATAATATTATAAAGTAGTAATTTTACATGTTATTTTCTTTTTTTTATCGTAATATTCTGACTTTATTGTGTAAATCTCAGATGTTTTTTCCCTCAATGTGGCCCTAATGCTCCGTAGTACATTGTCTCTTTGGCCCTCACTGCATTAGACTGATATACTATATACTTAGACTATAAACTGAGTTACCTTCATCATGATGATCACATGTTTTGCTGCTCCACACAGATTTTTCTAAAATGTCTCTATTGATAGTAAAGGTTGCTGACCCTAGAGCTAAATGTCTAGATACTGCATGCAACAGGACGTACTCTGGAACGGCAGCTGCAGTATGTACTCAAAGTAAAAGAAATTGATTTGGAACGCACCCCTAGTTCTCAGGCGGTGTATATATATATATATATATATATATATATGAGGCTGCATGTGACACAGGAAGAGGAGCCCAAGCTGAATGGTTTGTTGAATCCCGTGTTTTCTGATCTCGACAGCCCACTAAAGAAGTGCCTGGGTTGTTTTATTTCTCATGTTGGTGGGTTGGTAGGAACTCCAGATACCCAGATGTCCTGTATGTCCCCTTTAATACCAAACTACACTGAGTGCATTTCATTTAACTTGTCCAAAACCTTTACTTATCTCTCTTTTCAGTAAGATAAGTAAAGGCCAGCGTGAATCTGTTCCCAGGTATTTAAAGTGCTATTCAGAGAGTAGACCTGGAGGAGAGTCCTGGTCAGTGACCGGAGGATTCAGTCCTAATAAATGATGCTGTGACTTACAGAGCTAAAGAAACAGGAAGTGCTATAGTCTAGATCTGCTATAGTCTAGATCTGCTCTTTGATTACATGTAATCAGATCACAGAAATGTAACTTCAGTTTATTTACAGCAGCACTCCTGTAACAGACGCTACTCTGAAAGTATATGGCGTTGGATTGAAAAGGGGATTGGAGGCAGTTTGTGACTCAAAACCCAATCAGTCATTTTATGACCATATAAATTACAGATGTGTTACATACACATACAGCATACTGTATCATAAGAAGAAGACTATGATGTTTGTGACATATAGGACTCAATATAATATCTATAAAAGGGTTGTCAGATTCAACAGGATAAGCTGTATCTGAGTGGTTGCTTACAGGAGCTGCTGTAAGTTGTGCTGCAGCTGAACGCTCGGGGAGTTCTCCATTAGTGTGCGTGAACATTTTAACACCTAGTTTTCAGGCACATTAGCAAAAACTTGTGAGGTGATGCAATTAGTACTGCAGCGTTAGCAAAACCAACGAGCTCTCTGGGAAGTGTTAATGTACGTTTAAATGCTCCTGCTATGATTGTAAAGTTGATGTGCAGAAAGGTTGCTGCAGAGTCTACAGACAGCTTCATCTGCAGCAATAAGAGTTATTCAAATAGCACATTGGTATTCTCAGAGAGCGCTCATCACCAATAGCAACACAATAATTATGGCGATGAATTCCTTTAGAAGTCCGGCCCGGCGTCAGCAGCGGTTCTCCTCCACGTCTCCATCCCTCCATGCATCCAGCCGTCCTCTCATCTGTCCTTCTTTGTTAATTAGTAAGAGGAGGCTGAAAAGTGCTTGTGAAGCCGTTCCCCTTTGTCCTCGTCTGTTGCACGGCTGAGTTGAAGGCCTTATTATTTCCTCACAAAGGGATCCTGGTGAACGGACATTAACTCACATTCAAACCAAATCCACCGCCGTCCCAATTAGAGAGATTAGAGCTGTCACAGTGCACGTCGAGCCGAGCCGAGCCGAGCCGGGCCGGGCCGCCTCACCTAACCGAAGGAGACTAATGAAGTAGCGACAGCTGCTGGGAGACATGCACAATAAGTATGCATACTTAACAAGTACATACACAGACGGACAGGGAGACACATTAACACTCACATTCATCATGTGCACTCTCTTACAGACACATTAACACTCACATTCATCACGTGCACTCTCTTACAGACACATACTGTATGCATCACAAAGGTAGCCAACGGTACTCACACTCATTGCTAACCACACACACACTCATCATCTCCAGCTGTGAGCCCCTGACCTGACACATCCAGTTTGTGCACGTGTGCGCGGTGGGATGCGTGTAGATAGATATGAGCTGGGTGTTTGTGCAGTAAAGCTTTGTCAACAGGTCCAGTATTACTGCAGCTGTTTGCTGCTCTGTAGACAGAGAGCAGGGAATGATGCACAGGGTGTGTGCACGGCTCACAGAACAGGATCTCACAGCTAATAAAGCACACATCCTCCTTAAAGAGACAACACACACTGAACAGTACAGACACATAGATAGTGATCTATCAGTCTGTCTGAATATCTGCTTCTCTCTTTCTGTGCTACTCGGTCTTCTGTCTTCTGATACCACTCTTCTCTCTTTCCCCCGCTGCTTTCATTTCTGTGAGAGAAAGAAAGCTGCAGTGGAAGTGCTGGTTGGTGTCATGTGCTTTCTTTCCTTTGCTCTGAGGATATCCCCAGTAATACAAAACCAAAAACGAACCTGGACTCCATCCTGACTCATATACCCCTCTCCTCTCTGCTTGCTGTTCATCACACAGCCCGGTCGCACGAAAAGGCGTGTGAATGACACGATAATGCACGAGGCCAAAGCGTGTAATAAGAACGTCGTTCTTGTTTTTGGTGTATCGTCTGTAGCCCGTGTCGTCTGTACTGCCTGCATTGTCTGTGTGAATATGCTGCACTCAGAGCCAGTGACGTAGAATAAAAGGTGGGACAGATTGGTAATGGCGGGCAGGAGGGGGGGGTGGATGGATCCAACAAACACAGAATGTTCAACCAGGAGACTGCTGTTTGGTTTTGTTAGCGTGTTTTCTGTACTTATGTTCCGTTGTTTCCGTACGTATTCTACTTAGTGTAAGTAGTGATTTTAAGGCCAACCATGAGGATGTTCCTAAACCTAAGTGTGTGGTTTTGTTGCCCACTGCTGGTACTGCAGCTTCATACATGCGTGAAATGACCCTGACACGCTCTCCTCTGGTGGACAGGCGGGTCTATTACAGGCTTTGGCATGATATCTAAGCCCCCAGGAAGACACAGTGGTCTAACGGTGGAATCACAACCTCGTGTCCGTCTCCTGATAACTTTGGACCCAAACAGACTTTTTCCCACTGTGGGAACGAGACGTCTGTAAATCAGTGGATCGGGGTTTTTTAGGTAAATCAACCTCCCAGTACGAACAATGGAGGCGGAAGATCGCCGGATGATTTGGGTAATTGTATACTAGGAAGTCAAGCTTTTTTAGCTTCATGCTCCACTGAGCAACTTTCAGAGGAATGATTGTGGCCCCGCCTTCAACTCTGGATCCACTTCTCTCTATACATCCACGCTGATATCGGGCTGCATCACAACAGACAATGTTCCCTAGTGATGGCACCACCCGGACTCCATGGAGAGGAAAACATGCACATTCTCCAAACTGTTTGTGGTGCTGGGAGGAGATCCCCTCCAATATGTACTTATTCAAAGAAATGACTTGCTCCCACTCACACCTTTCTCTGCTATAGTAGTCAACGTTTGGGTCAACCAGGACCTTCATCAGGACATTAAGAAGATCAAGTGGTGGTGCTGACTCCATACCTGTCATCTCTCCCTTATGTCCTGAGGCTCAGATAGAGAACATGTCCCATGTTTCCTCCCTAATGGGGACACGAGAAGAGACTTTAAAGAGACACAGCATCCTTCTCCAATGAGTTCATTTGTAGATGTGCAGGACGGGTGGTGCGAGACGCTGAAAGTACTGTATGTTCCTCCACAGAACCAAAGACAGGAGAGATAATTCAGGATAATGAAAACGCATTTGGCTTCAGAGGTCAAACTGTATTCATCATTTCTCATAATCACAGCTGGTTGCCTTTTAATGCCGGCCCTGCTGTTTTTATGGACAGGAAGCTCCTGGTGTCGGAGCAGTGAGAGGTATCGGTCCTCCAGGTCGTTGGCACGCTGACAGCTGCTCATTGGTGCATTGTGTGTTTTATAGCTGCTTCCTGGAGGACTCAAAAGATGTACAGTTAGAGTCTTAGTCCTCTCTGTATTGTCCTTCAGTGACAGGAACACTGAGTAGTAATCACACACACACACACACACACACACACACACACAGACAGCTAAAGTGGAAGGCATCTTCAGCTTGTTGTTTTCATCGCTCCTTGTCTGGTTATCTCCCATTGCAGGCGACTCGGCGGGCACCTGTGGGGATCCCGGCACACCTGGCCATGCCAGCAGGGAGGCAGGGAACTTCAAAGTGCGCAGCAAGGTGCGCTTCACCTGCGCGGTGGGACACACGCTGTACGGGTCGGCAGAGAGGATCTGCTTCCCCAACGGGACCTGGTCGGGCAGACAGCCGTTCTGCAAACGTAAGAGGATTCTTTCAAATGTCTCTGTGGTGTTTGAGTGCATAGGAGTCATACAAAGAGATCAAACACACACACTCATTCACACACAGGCCCACAGACACCAGGACACTCACACAGCTACACAGAGAGATGCACGGTTACTCTCGGGCACCGTGTCAAACGTTTAGTATTCACTCCAAAGTGCCTGTAAGCTCCCAATATTAAAAACTAGTGTTAAAACTAGTGTTAACTTCCTAGTGTTGTTTACTTGTATACAGTATTTATATAGTTTGAAAGACACGTATTTACCAGGCAGGAAACAAAAGTTGTGTTTAGTGTTTTAGGGTCTCAACCAAGATCCGTTATCTCAGACCCTAAAACAAGATCCGTTATCTCAGACCGTCTTCCAGTTTCATGATCCTTTTTAAACTCTATCTCTGGTAAATCACAATCTAATGGAAGTATAATATCGCTGGATGCCCCTTTAATATTAAACACTGATGAATTTGATCAGTTCACTTGATTTGTTACATTTGTTGTGTATTCTCCTCAAAATGCGTTATCAAGAAAAGTATTATTTTGGTACGGCACCGACACCGGCATCTACGACAGCGTATTAGGACCAAAAATAATAATTACAGAGCCGGGGAGGGGAATAATAATACGTGATTAAAGTCAGTGCAGAACCGTGGTAACGCCAGCCACCGTCTGAACTATGCTGCTCCTAAAGTATTATTATTATTATGGTAAAGATGACCTCTGAGCGAGGCGAAGGTCCTGAAAGACACATATACACGTTTTCTTTCATGTTCTTTCTGTGCTCTTTTATGAGCAAAAGTAAATACTAATATTGTAGAAGTTACAGAGAAGGAGAAGAACAGCTTCTATCTTTGACTGCATGAAAGAATGTGTCTTTGATTCCTGTAAAAACCAACTGGTGAGATTCCAAACACTGCGTTACCATGGTTACACACTGATGCTCTTAAGGGAGCGTGCCCAACTGTCAGTGTGTCAGTGTTGAAGGGAAAACAACACACAACATAGCAGCTCGTGTTGAACCACAGATTATGGAGCATTATGTCCTTAGAGTTTTTTGGAAGGGCCGTGTGGAGCACCCTGCTTAGCCTGCTGCCCCGCGACACGGCCCAGGATCAGCAGATGAGGATGGATGGACAGATGGAGAGAGTCTGCTACCAGATAATATATTCTGCACCCGGCGGCTCATGTTGCCGCAGCGTTAAACGGTGGCATATGTGGTGTGATGAGGTTGATCCAACCTTGCAAAGCGAAGCGATGTGTTTCCTTAACAAAAAAATAACTCCACCATTTCTCATTACCGGGATTTTGACCTCCAATTCATGACTTTATAATCTCAGACATTTGTGAGTTTTTTTCTCATAAATTTGCCACTTTAATCTGAGACTTTTTCTATGAATATATATATATATATATATATATAAACCCCCCTCCCCCGGCGCCGTAATCATTATTTTTTAACGTACAATGGTGTTAATGTGCCTTCATCAGCTGTGGTATGAAAAGATGTGAAACAGTAACCAGCCCTGGCTTACACACTGAAACACTGAATGCAACACATGGGCAGCATGGATGTGCATGTGAGTGTACATGTAGGTGCTCATGTGCATCCTCACCTACACACACAAATGATTGCAGAAGCTCCCGAACCCATTGGTGCAGCAGATGGATAAGTATCTCTCTGCTGCAGTCGGCTGTTTCCTGCCAGCACATGGTGCTGTGACTAGCTTCCAGATTGCAACCAAAAGATTCATTAATTCCAGACTCCTAAAGCCAAGTTCTTTCTGGATTGTGATAAATGAATCATTGTGGATTTTGAAGATATTAGTTCTCAGAACGGCAGCTCTACATCTTGCATAAATTACCCCCGGGGGTCAGCCGGATATTGAGGCAAATGCTCCACTCTCTTCTCTTCTTCTGCTCTCTTCTTCTCTCTTCTCTTCTTCTGCTCTCTTCTTCTATCTTCTCTTCTTCTCTCCTCTGATCTCTTCTTCTCTCTTCTGCTTACTGTCCTTCAGGTTGGCACAGTTTTTAATAAGATAGTCCGATGCAGAGTCTCTCTGAACTCTCTCTCTGTTCAGCTGCCTTTTATTCACACACCCTTTTGACTTTCTCTCTCTTCTCTCTCTGTCTGTCGTTCGTTCCCCTGATGTCAGCCTTTTCTCTTGCTTCTCCCCTGATTCCTCTCTGTCTTAATCTCATTGTCTGGCTGTCTC